>NC_047114.1:28512338-28699838 GCF_902500255.1 Thalassophryne amazonica
AAGGTGAATCTGCATGTTGATTTGACCATTCCTGATGCAACTCCACATTACGTAGAGAATGGGTTGGGTTGACCCACCAACACTGCTGAGTAGCATGTTAACATACAGTCGTCTAACTTCTCTGTGATATCCTAAAAACTATCTGCTTAAATCCTGCATTATCCCAGAGCACAGCAGGGAACTTTTTTAGGGTTAGGGTCAGTGTTACTATGTGCAGCACTAAATGATGTGAAAGGGGTACCCAACTCATCACATATTGACGTTTGATTACAACAAGAGTTTTGCATCAATATGTGACAAATTGGGTGTGAGAATGTGTTGTGGAGAGAGAAAAAATAGGTCAGGTCAGGTTTGTGAACGTGCACTAGAAGCACTCTTCACCCCCATGTGAAGAATTATAAACCAAAATTCAAGCTGATTTTAGCAACTGTACATATCATGTCAGGGTTCCCAAACTTTAGAATTACATCTGTGGAACAATGTCTTGCTGCCTCATTCGTTCAGGTCAGATCAAGTTTGGGAGCATGCATTGGTGCTGCGTGTTGCTGCCACATCACAGGATGACCTGCAGGGCACACCTATCTCCTGAAAGTAACCATCTACAGTAGTGTTCAGAATAATACGAGGTCTGTCCATAAAGTATAGGTCCTTTTTATTTTTTTCAAAAACTATATGGATTTCATTCATATGTTTTTACGTCAGACATGCTTGAACCCTCGTGTGCATGCGTGAGTTTTTCCACGCCTGTCGGTGACGTCATTCACCTGTGAGCACTCCTTGTGGGAGGAGTCGTCCAGCCCCTCGTCGGAATTCCTTTGTCTGAGAAGTTGCTGAGAGACTGGCGCTTTGTTTGATCAAAATTTTTTCTAAACCTGTGAGACACATCGAAGTGGACATGGTTCGAAAAATTAAGCTGGTTTTCGGTAAAAATTTTAACAGCTGATGAGAGATTTTGAGGTGATACTGTCGCTTTAAGGACTTCCCACGGTGCGAGACGTCGCGCAACGCTCTCAGGTGCCGTCATCAGCCTGTTCAAGCTGAAAACCTCCACATTTCAGGCTCTATTGATCCAGGACGTCGTGAGAGAACAGAGAAGTTTCAGAAGAAGTCGGTTTCAGCATTTTATCCGGATATTCCACTGTTAAAGGAGATTTTTTTAATGAAAGACGTGCGGGCAGATTGCAGCGTCGGCTCGCAGCCGCCGCGACGCTCCGCCACAGGAAAAACACCTCTGTTGGAAGTCTTAAGGACAAGTTGGAACATGTCCAGCTGTTAAACAATTTCTCATATACTCACTCCACTGAAAGCCATCAAAAGCCGCCTGGATTTTACAAATGGTTATCAACACGGAGGTGTTTTTCCTGTGCCACCGCACCGCGCCGGCTGCGTCCCGACGCGCGGACCCGTCCGCACGTCTTTCATTAAAAAAATCTCCTTTAACAGTGGAATATCCGGATAAAATGCTGAAACCGACTTCTTCTGAAACTTCTCTGTTCTCTCACGACGTCCTGGATCAATAGAGCCTGAAATGTGGAGGTTTTAAGCTTGAAACAGGCTGACGACGGCGCCTGAGAGCGCTGTGCGACGTCTCGCACCATGGGAAGTCCTTAAAGCGACAGTATCACCTCAAAATCTCTCATCAGCTGTTAAAATTTTTACCGAAAACCAGCTTAATTTTTCAAACCGTGTCCACTTCGATGTGTCTCACAGGTTTAGAAAAGAATTTGATCAAACAAAGCGCCAGTTTCTCAGCAACTTCTCAGACAAAGGAATTCCGATGAGGGGCTGGACGACTCCTCCCACAAGGAGTGCTCACAGGTGAATGACGTCACCGACAGGCGTGGAAAAACTCATGCATGCGCACGAGGGTTCAAGCATGTCTGACGTAGAAACATATGAATGAAATCCATATAGTTTTTGAAAAAATAAAAAGGACCTATACTTTATGGACAGACCTCGTAGTAGTGCTATGTGACTAAAAAGATTAATCCAGGCTTTGAGTATATTTCTTATTGTTACATAGGAAACAAGGTACCAGTAGATTCACTAGATTCTCACAAATCCAACAAGACCAAGCATGCATGATATGCACACTCTTAAGGCTATGAAATTGGGCTATTAGTAAAAAAAGTAGAAAAGGGGGTGTTCACAATAATAGTAGCATCTGCTGTTGATGCTACAAACTCAAAACTACTATGTTCAAACTGCTTTTTTAGCAATCCTGTGAATCACTAAACTAGTATTTAGTTGTATAACCACAATTTTTCATGATTTCTTCACAACTGCGAGGCATTAATTTTGTTGGTTTGGAACCAAGATTTTGCTTGTTTACTAGTGTGCTTGGGGTCATTACAGATAACCCGTAAGTTGGAGAGGAAATGGCGTCTCACTAATTTAGAAGATCTTCACTTAGCCTGGAAAAAGAGTTTGTTGCTCTATAAAAAAGCCCTCCGTAAAGCTAGGACATCTTACTACTCATCACTAATTGAAGAAAATAAGAACAACCCGAGGTTTCTTTTCAGCACTGTAGCCAGGCTGACAAAGAGTCAGAGCTCTATTGAGATGAGTATTCCTTTAACTTTAACTAGTAATGACTTCATGACTTTCTTTGCTAATAAAATTTTAACTATTGGAGAAAAAATTACTCATAACCATCCCAAAGACGTATCGTTATCTTTGGCTGCTTTCAGTGATGCCGGTATTTGGTTAGACTCGTTCTCTCCGATTGTTCTGTCTGCGTTATTTTCATTAGTTACTTCCTCCAAACCATCAACATGTCTATTAGACCCCATTCCTACCAGGCTGCTCAAGGAAGCCCTACCATTATTTAATGCTTCGATCTTAAATATGATCAATCTATCTTTATTAGTTGGCTATGTACCACAGGCTTTTAAGGTGGCAGTAATTAAACCATTACTTAAAAAGCCATCACTTGACCCAGCTATCTTAGCTAATTATAGGCTAATATCCAACCTTCCTTTTCTCCCAAAAATTCTTGAAAGGGTAGTTGTAAAACAGCTAACTGATCATCTGCAGAGGAATGGTCTATTTGAAGAGTTTCAGTCAGGTTTTAGAATTCATCATAGTACAGAAACAGCATTAGTGAAGGTTACAAATGATCTTCTTATGGCCTCAGACAGTGGACTCATCTCTGTGCTTGTTCTGTTAGACCTCAGTGCTGCTTTTGATACTGTTGACCATAAAATTTTATTAGAGATTAGAGCATGCCATAGGTATTAAAGGCACTGCGCTGCGGTGGTTTGAATCATATTTATCTAATAGATTACAATTTGTTCATGTAAATGGGGAATCTTCTTCACAGACTAAGGTTAATTATGGAGTTCCACAAGGTTCTGTGCTAGGACCAATTTTATTCACTTTATACATGTTTCCCTTAGGCAGTATTATTAGACGGCATTGCTTACATTTTCATTGTTACGCAGATGATACCCAGCTTTATCTATCCATGAAGCCAGAGGACACACACCAATTAGCTAAACTGCAGGATTGTCTTACAGACATAAAGACATGGATGACCTCTAATTTCCTGCTTTTAAACTCAGATAAAACTGAAGTTATTGTACTTGGCCCCACAAATCTTAGAAACATGGTGTCTAACCAGATCCTTACTCTGGATGGCATTACCCTGACCTCTAGTAATACTGTGAGAAATCTTGGAGTCATTTTTGATCAGGATATGTCATTCAATGTGCATATTAAACAAATATGTAGGACTGCGTTTTTGCATTTGCGCAATATCTCTAAAATTAGAAAGGTCTTGTCTCAAGAGTGATGCTGAAAAACTAATTCATGCATTTATTTCCTCTAGGCTGGACTATTGTAATTCCTTATTATCAGGTTGTCCTAAAAGTTCCCTGAAAAGCCTTCAGTTAGTTCAAAATGCTGCAGCTAGAGTACTGACAGGGACTAGAAGGAGAGAGCATATCTCACCCATATTGGCCTCTCTTCATTGGCTTCCTGTTAATTCTAGAATAGAATTTAAAATTCTTCTTCTTACTTATAAGGTTTTGAATAATCAGGTCCCATCTTATCTTAGGGACCTCATAGTACCATATCACCCCAATAGAGTGCTTCGCTCTCGGACTGCAGGCTTACTGGTAGTTCCTAGGGTTTGTAAGAGTAGAATGGGAGGCAGAGCCTTCAGCTTTCAGGCTCCTCTCCTTTGGAACCAGCTCCCAATTCAGATCAGGGAGACAGACACCCTCTCTACTTTTAAGATTAGGCTTAAAACTTTCCTTTTTCCTAAAGCTTATAGTTAGGGCTGGATCAGGTGACCCTGAACCATCCCTTAGTTATGCTGCTATAGACTTAGACTGCTGGGGGGGTTCCCATGATGCACTGAGTGTTTCTTTCTCTTTTTGCTCTGTATGCACCACTCTGCATTTAATCATTAGTGATTGATCTCTGATCCCCTCCACAGCATGTCTTTTTCCTGGTTCTCTCCCTCAGCCCCAACCAGTCCCAGCAGAAGACTGCCCCTCCCTGAGCCTGGTTCTGCTGAAGGTTTCTTCCTGTTAAAAGTGAGTTTTTGCCTTCCCACTGTTGCCAAGTGCTTGCTCACAGGGGGTCGTTTTGACCGTTGGGGTTTTTCCATAATTATTGTATGGCGTTGCCTTACAATATAAAGCGCCTTGGGGCAACTGTTTGTTGTGATTTGGCGCTATATAAATAAAATTGATTTGATTTGAACTCCCTTATTTTTTTGAGACATTCTGTCAGTTTTTGGATCCAGACGTGTGCTGAGGCTTCTGTCTGCAGCACAGCATGAGGCTGTTTTTGCTCAGTTTTTAAAGGCTGTCTGAACACGCAGCTGTATTTCTTCTACTCACACTTTTCACTGTTACAACATTTACAATGGACACTTGTGAGTAGGACTGAAAAAGTGCATATGCAGCTGCAGCTCCTCCACTCATAAATTAATTTTACCACAACTGTATCAAAATGAACACAATTATCACTTTAAAAATAAGTCACCATGACACAAAATCACATTTATGCAAACTTTGCAGTTAATGCACAGTTCACATGCTCAACCGTGGGGTTGGGGGGTGTTGTCTGTATGCACCACAAATCAACTGTGATCCACTACGCCACTATTTACTTAATTGTTTATTCATTTATTTATCATCTGCAGAAAACAGGTAGTCCAGACAAGTGGAAGTGTTAGCCTAAAGCCCTGGTCCCACCGAATAATGAACAATGAATAATGAGCCACGTAGCATGTTTTTTTTTTTTTTTTTTTGAGTTATTCAACAAACGTGGGAGAATTGTGGCTCTTAAGGCCCCCTGACACTTTTGCAACTTTGATGTACGCACTTGCACGCGCTGTGTCATGCAGGAGAATAAACCCGTCGTTAATGGGTGTAGACTGAACGTGAGAGGGGCGCTGCCACATGCAATTGCACAAAGAGAATTTTTAAATGTTCAAAAACTCTTTCACACTGCGCATAAATGTCATGCAACAAATGTGAGGTGGTAGTGAACATTGCACGATGCACTCACCAACGCTACATGCAGCTCGTCAAGTTGAGTAAAGAAGAGTGGTTGTGCCAGTGCACCACATCAGAGCGCAGCTCGTCTGAACAATTATAACGAGATGTTAAATCTGTCACAAACATACTTTTACAACTGCACACAAGAAGAGATGAACATGCAGCTGTTTTACCAAGCCATTACACATGACAAATAATTATCTTTTTAGATGGCTCCAAATACGTCCTTCACCTCATACAGCATGTGTGCGTGACAAAAGCTGTGGCTGGAGCACTTCTCTGTGATTCAGGAAGCAATTAGAGCTGTTTTCAACAGCCAACTCGAAGAGAAAATGATTAATCTACTACAAAATAATTATTATACAGACGCAGGGTCCAGCACACAGCTCATGGCAGCCGGTGGAACAAAGCATGGCGTCCAGCTGGGAACACAGCGGGTGGGATTGTCATGATGATGTGCGTGCAAGTGCCTGGATCAAAGTCGTGCAAGTGTCAGGGCAGCTTTAGAGGCTCTTAGAGGAAGAATATTCGGCTAGCAAGGCTCATCTCTGAGTGTGGCACTAATTTCAAGAAGTTAAAAATGTAGCAAAAACAGCGTGGGCCGGTTTGTGTATGGCATACTACGAAGACAAACAAGGATTTTAGAGGCATGTTAGTGATGAGTACAAGGCTGTTAGAAGCCCATTATAGGAGTACCTGGTGGCTACAAGGACAGGACAGGCCATTTTGGACAGGCTATTATGGCTCCGCCCTCTCGCGCACTTCGTCGTGACAATCCCACCTGCTTTGTACGCCGGACGCTGTATATAAAATAATTATTTTGTAGTGATTTAATCATTTTCACTCAGAGTTTGGCTGTTGAAAACACCTCTAATCTCTTCTGGAATCAAAGAGGACTGCTTCAACTGCCACTTGTCCTGCACTGCATGAAGTGGAGAACGTATTTGGAACAGCCTAAATGGTTATTATTTGTCATGTTTATATTGTAATAGCTTGGTAAAGCGGTTGCATGTTCATTCCTTCTTTATGAGCAGCTGTAAAAGTATGTTTATGATAAATTTAACATCTCATTATAATTGATCAGATGAGCTGCACTGTGTGTGCTGACGCAACCACTCGCACTCACTCGCAGTGTTTTTTTAATTGTTTGTGCAATGTTCATATACATGGCTCATTATTCGAATAATCACAGAAATTTCTGACCAATCCATACGTGGCTCATTATTCATAGCTTTATTATTTGGTGGCTTCAAAGCTTAACAATCATCAACTTATTACTAAAAAGTGCAAGAGAAGGTGTGTTTCAGCAGTTATAGCTGTTCTAACATACCTTGACTTCATGTTTACAAAGTATGATAAAAATTTCATGCAGAAATGATCCTGAGATCAAGGAAAAGTTCAATTTTGGTGGTGAACCGCATCTTTCTCAAAATGACTCCTCTTGTCTCTTTCTTCAAATTCTCAACATGTTAAACCTTTATCTCATTCTTTAACACACTCACCATTATGACATCATAAAGTTGATTCGTATAAAAGTCAGAATTTTGCACTCCTTTGTCAGCTGAACGTGTTGAATAGTTATTGATGTATTAGAACTTATCTTTAAACTTGAGTGTAATGATCCGTAAAGAAAACAAGTACGTATTAATAAGTAGATAGCACTGAATTAATCAAGAGTGTTTGATATAGAATGTGCACAAAAGAAAAAAAGGAACAGTAAGTTTGTGAAATGTAATTTGGGATCTAATCAGCATTCATTAGCCCACAGGGCCTTTCCTCTGAATGTCTTTCTTTCTCCCTCATTGAGGCATCATGGGTAGCCTGCTCACTGCTTATCCAACCGTTACCCATTTGCTGGCTGTCTCGCCAGCTCGCTCTCTAACCAAACTTTACCTCCTACCTGACGCCCCCTCCACATGACCCACTCATTAGCATCACATTAGCATTTCATTTATATGTCTTCTGTCTGATTCAGTTCAATCTACTGTCTTTCTACCAACCTTTTCCTCGTGATGTAAATGTAGTTCTTAAACCTGAAGCTGGATCTGCTGAGAGGAATGTATGATAATACTTGATTTCAGGGTTTTGGGTTTATATTTGGACAGAATTTTCATTTCCTTTACATTTGTTATAATTTTCATATTGGATGTACAACTCCAAACCAGAAAATGTTTGGATGATATGGAAAATGCAAAAACCTGTGAACTGGACCCTTTTGAACAAAACACGATCTATCAGAGGTGGGAGTAAGTCATTGTCAAGTCATTCTCAAGTCTTCAATCTGCCAGTCGCAAGTCAAGTCTCAAGTCAGCTTGCAAACAATTGGTGGTCATTTTGTGCATTTTTTCACAGTGCTGATAGTAAGAAGGAACAGAGTAAATGGGGAAACTCTTGGGATATTATATGAGAAATACACTAACTCCTTGTATCTATATACAACCCGAATTCCAATGAAGTTGGGACATTGTGTAAAATGTAAATAAAAACAGAATACAATGATTTGCAAATCGTCTTCAACCTATATTCAATTGAATACACCACAAAGACAAGATATTTAATGTTCAAACTGATAAACTTTATTGTTTTTGTGCAAATATTTGCTCATTTTGAATTGGATGCCTGCAACATGTTTCAAAAAAGTTGGGACTGAGCAATAGAAGACTGGGAAAGTTGATGAATGCTCAAAGAACACCTAATTGGAAACAGGTGAGTGTCATGATTGGGTATAAAAGGAGCAACATCATTGGAATTGGGGTTGTATTAGCTGAAGATTCATTTGAAATTTGAACACTGGGGTTTTCTCTCTTTCAGCAGACTACCTGAATTACATGGACTAAGGAAACTTCAATGTCTGGCATCCATATTCACTCAAACAGCTTGCAAACAATTGGTGGTCATTATGACTTCAGACTTGACTTGGGACTTGCTAATTCATGACTTGATGGTGACTTACTCCCCCCTCTGCTATCTACTATGAGATTTCACTCAAAGTTTGTAGATTAGGTCAGAGTCATAGAACACAAAGGCATGTGTTTGAGTGAATGGATGCCAGACATTGGCATTGCCTTAGCCCATGTCTTAGTCCATATAATTCAGGCTGTACAGTCTGCTGGAAGAGGGAAAACCCCAGTTTTCAAAATTGTAATGAATCTTCAGCTAACATATAGATACAAGAGTTTCCCTGTTTATTCTGTTCCTTCCTACTATTAGTACTGTGAAAAAATGCATGGGAGCTGACTGTGTTCAGCCATGTCCGTGGGCAGGACTATGTACTGCTCTGTGGACACATGAACAGCAACCGCACCTACCTACATATACACAAATCCTTCCATATCACAACAACTCCTCTGATTATGCAAAAGTGAAAAGAATATATTAACCCCTGTGGGAACGTACATTTGAAGATCATTGCCTTAAACCCACAGTTTAACGTGAGTGGTGTGGAAAGTGGACTTGCGCCAAACACTGCTCACCTTCTGTGACAAACCACTGTCAAGGTACATTCATTTTTACCTGTGACCAAAATATGGCCATCGGGTATTGCGAAGACTTTGCATCCATCCGTCCATCTGTTTGTCTGTCTGTGCTCACCATAAGTCCAGTCCTATTACTGCGAGGGTCTTCAAATTCACAGGGAACATTCTTGGTACACAGACTTTGGACAAGTTCAAAGATGGTTAACCTTGACCTATTTTAAGAGGTGAAAAGGTTACATTCTGTTTCCTATTTTTATGCTCATATGGCTCATATTTAATATTCGCTCATAAGTATTTCAGCATTGCCTTATGTTTGATTTAGTAAATATTCAAGAAATGTTATTTTCAGTGAAAATGTGTGGTTTGTCTTATTTTGCACATAGCTGCAGGTGGCTCATTTGATTTAATTTTGCACTCATGGTCATTAATGCATGCAAATCTCTCATTTACATATTGAGTCATGTTACCACCCATTGTCATGTGCACAATTATTCTGAATAAATCACCCTCATAAGTATTTGGATTGCTCACAGAATTTAGCACTTGTTATGCGGGATCTTAGTACAACCCCAATTCCAATGAAGTTGGGACGTTGTGTAAAATGTAAATAAAAACAAATTACGATTTGCAAATCCTCTTCAACCTATATTCAATTTAATACACCACAAAGACAAGATATTTAATGTTCAAACTGATAAACTGTTGTTTTTGTGCAAATATTTGCTCATTTTGAAATGGACGCCTGCAACACATTTAAAAAAAAAAAGTTGGGACAGGGCAACAAAAGACTGGGAAAGTTGATGAATGCTCAAAGCACACCAAATTAGAAACAGGTGTGTGTCATGATTGGGTATAAAAGGAGCATCCCCAAAAGGCTCAGTCGTTCACAAGCAAAGATGGGGCGAGGATCACCACTTTGTGAACAACTGCGTGAAAAAATAGTCCAACAGTTTAAGATCAATGTTTCTCAACATTCAATTGTAAGGAATTTAGGAATTCCATCATCTACACTCCATAACAATCAGAAGATTGAGAGAATCTGGAGAACTTTCTACACGTAAGCAGCAAGGCTGAAAGCCAACATTGAATGCCCGTGACCTTCAATCCCTCAGGCGGCACTGCATTCAAAACCAACATCATTGTGTAAAGGCCTGCAGTCCAGACCTGTTGCCTATTTAAAATGTGGGGCGCATTATGAAGTGCAAAATACGACAACAGAGACCCCGGACTGTTGAACAACTGAAGTCGTACATCAAGCAAGAATGGGAAAGAAGTCCACCTACAAAGCTTCAACAATTAGTGTCCTCAGTTCCAAAACACTTATTGAGTAGAAGGAAAGGTGATGTAACACAGTGGTAAACATACCACTGTCCCAGCTTTTTTGAAATGCGTTGCAGGCATCCATTTCAAAATGAGCAAATATTCTCACAAAAACAATAAAGTTTATCAGTTTGAACATTAACTATCTTGCATCTTTGTGGTGTATTAAGTTGAATATAGGTTGAAGAGGATTTGCAAATCATTCTGTTTTTATTTACATTTTACACATCTCAACTTCATTGGAATTGGGCTTGTATATCAGGTCCTGAGTGTTTTTGAAAGAAATTATTTTATACAATCATGAGCAAAAATGTGCATTTTAGACATTGGTGTGTATTTACATAAGGTAAAAGTTCTTTCAGCTGCTCCTGTTAGGGGTCACCACAGCAGACCATCTGTTTCCACCCTGTTCTCTGCATTCTCCTCTGTTACCTCTGTCCTCCACCACAAGCATAAACCTTCTCTTTGGCCTCTGTCTTCTCCTTCTCCCTGGTAGCTCCATCCTCAGCATCCTTCCCCCTATATAGTATGATACTATATACTTGTATATCCTTAGCACATGTACAAACCTTCTCAATCTCACCTCTCTGACTTTATCTCCAACCAATCAGACATGAGCTGTCCCTCTGATATGCTCGTTCAGCATCTTGTCCATCCTTGTCTCTCCCAGAGAAAATTACAGCATATTCAGCTCTGCCACCTCCAGCTCCATCTCCTGTCTTTTTGTCAGCACCACCATCTCTAAACTATACAACATAGTTAATCTCACTATTGTCTTGTAAACTTTCTGCTTCACTATTACTAATGAGTCCTGCCACTTTTCTCCAGTCACTCCACTCTGCCTGCACTCACTCTGTTCCCTTCTTCTTTGACCACACTCATTTTGGATTGTTGACCTCAAACATTTTAACTCATCTAAATTCAACACTTCTTGCTTCACTATTTCACTGTGCTCCCACTGATACACACAGGTACTACTTCTTGCTTCTGCTGACTTCCATTCCTCTTCTCTCCAGAGCATGTCTCCATGTCTCCAGGCTAGTCTCAACCTGCTTTCTACACTCTTGTTTGATCTCGTCTATCACCACTGCAACAAGAAAGGACTCGGATGTGATACTTGATATAATCCCACCTCTAATTTGAATGAATTACTTCACCTCCATCCAGTGCCTGTCTCACCTTTGCTAAATGTCATGACAGTTTTCCTCCAACTTATACAATGTAATCCTTGGTTTAGCTCTCACTCTCTTCATCTTCCTCACCTCCAAAGTGGTAATACAAACCACCATCTGATGCTGTCTCGCTCTACTGTCCCCTGCCACCACCTTACAGTCTTCAGTTTGTCTTACAGTATGTTGCATCTCCTACATAGGCTATAGCCCACCTGTGTGCACCTTCTTCCACTCACCCGTTCTTATGGTCTATGTTCTGTTCTTCAAACATTTCAGTTTTTCCTTGTCATATCACTGACGATCGCAGTATTAAACCTGACACTCTCTCCTGACAGGTATCAATCTTTGAGTTCTCCATAGGTCACAATCCTGCCTCCCACCTACGTGGACAGGGATATTTCACAGATCAAGCAGGATTAACAGGCATCTGAAGAGATCCAGACCCTCAACAGCAGCCCATCTTGCTGTCTGTTAATCCCCGAGGAATTCCGATTCCAAGTAGTACGTGCAAGAAACTCCTTCAGATTAGCTTGTCATCTAGTCAGTCTTATTACCTCCGCCAAGGAGGTTATGTTTTCGGTTGCATTTGTTTGTTTGTCTGTTTGTCAGCAGGATAACTCAAAAAGTTTTGAACAGATTTTGATGAACTTTTGTGGGGTGGTTGGAAATGACAAGAGGAACAAGTGATTAAATTTTAGTGATGATCCGGATCATGATCCGGATCCCGATGCTAATGCGTTAGCATGTCTATGGCATTTTCAATGTTAAAAGTTAGCATTAAGCAGTTGCGGCTGTCATCACGCTCGGGTGCATTTGTTTTCAAATTGTAATATTTCTTAAATTGATTTTTGTTGAAATTTTGTGGAGTGGTTGGAAATGACAAGAGGAAAAAGTGATTAAATTTTAGTGGTGATCCGGATCACGATCCAGATCCCGATGCTAACGCGTTAGCATGTCTATGGCATTTTCAATGTTAAAAGTTAGCATTAAGCAGTTGCAGCTGTCATCACGTTCGGGTGCATTTGTTTTCAAACTGTAATATTTCTTAAATTTATTTTTGTTTATATATTAATAATCTAATGATTTTAGAGAAAGAGACAAAAAGAAATAGATCACTGTGCCAAGGAGGGAATCTCTTTAGGGTCAGTGACCCTATGGCCTTGTTTAGAGAAGTGTTTCATAAATGTTAAAAAATTCATATATTTGCAGTTTAGTTGAATAATAAATTGAATTTTGTCTCTTACTTGTTTTTGTCTATAAGCACATGCAATATCAATATCAGTGCTCAGATGACAGTAGCTTCTGGGAAAGGTGCAAGTTGCAATAAACTGTGATGGCACGCGCTAAGGATACATGCTATCCTGTCACAGCAGATGAAACTTTTTTTACTACTGAGCAAACATCATTGTTAGACTTTTTTAGGTTCAATGATTCCACGGCGTGTACATGTTATGGCGTCAGTGAGCCCATGGCCTTGGCAGAGGTTTGCACTCTCTGAGTGCTTCTAGTTCAATAAAGTTTCTGGGGGTCTTTCATGCGAGAGGAAGTAGTAGAATTTGTTTTAACCTGTCCTGTCTGCTCCAGGAGCAAACCATCTTGGCCCGTGGGAGTGGGTCTCCTTCAGTTGCTCACCGTGCCTCCCCACCCTTGGTCTCATGTCTCTTGACCAGGCTGCCTCCTTTCGTGGGTGGATGTCATTCACTTAGCCAAGCTTTCTGTGGCCAAGCAAGACAATGGCTGAGGTACTTCAGCATATTTTCTGTCAATATTTCGTTGGATATTGCATCCACAGTTCACCTACATGTTCTCAAAGGAATTGATCAAAGCCACTGTCAGCCTTTGTTCCGGGTATCATCCATAGTCTAACAGCGACATGATACAGTACAATCAGGAAATGGAGACTGTCTTCTTTTGCTTGGTATCCCAACACCCTTCTCAGTGGGCTAACCAGTTACTCTGGGTACAGTGTGCTCACAATTACATCCCAACTGACACTAATGGTTTATCATTATCCTGCTATGGCTAAGGCTACCATCCTCCTCTCTTCCCAGACCTGGATAGTGAAGTGGTAGTACCCTTGTTGCACACACCAGTGCATGACATGCTGTCTTGTTGGGCTCTGGACTGTAGTACCAGCAGGCGGCCAATAAATCCTGCATTCTGGCTCTGCACTACATCAATGGGTGTAGTTCCTAGCATTATACTGAGGGCTTGCCTCTCACTGTCCCATGTAGACACTTAGACTCCAGGTTTTTTTCACCCTTTCCCACATCCAAGGTCATCAGTCCCTCATCATCTTTCAATGTTCATCTTTCCCTTTTGTGCTTGTACAGAGTCCACCACACCTTTCACATGTCCCATATCAACCCTGTCAATCCTGGTCCCCTAGTTATCCCTGCCCAGCTCATCGATGGTGGTCCTACTTTTACAATTAAGTTGCTTCTCACATGTGCCATAGGTGTTGGTGTTGCCAAATCCTTGTTTATTGGGAGTGTGGTGCTCTGGCACACCTGTGAGTGGAAATATTGCCTGCTTTTTCGGACACTGCCTCTGTTTAAGGGCACTGTTGCCATGCAGACTGATGTTTTCTGACTACTGGCCTGTGTTATGGTTCTGCATCTGCTCAGTCCTATGCAGAGACCTCAGCAGTACTGACCACTTTACTGTGTTTTATATTGCTTTGTGACAAAACTATTCAACCATTGACCTGTTCTCTGCTTTGGGGTCATCAGTCCATTTTGAGCCATAGCAATATGTTAATATTATTAGGAAGTCATAAACCTTTCACAAGCAAAATTTGAATTAATTATTCTGGTTTGAGCACATTATTTATGTAGGCACATAGATGGCAGAGGCAGTGATGGCACCAGCACTTGGTCTCAGATCTAACCTGATGTACCTCTGAGAATATATGATGAAGTGGTGGAAGAAATTGTCTGATTTATTCTCCGTATTAGCACCTTGCCACATTCCACCATGATCGCTGCACCTCACTGGCATTACTCAATAGACATGTTCTTCACACTTTATCAACACAACGGATAGAAGGAATGCAGAGTACCATAAAGAAGAGATGATTCAAGGTGAACATACTAGCAGGCGTTGGAAATAAATTTATTAAGCTTAAATAATTATTTGGGGTAAGACAACAGTAAGTTTAAGCATAAAAATCCAAACAGTACTTTCCTCTGAATTTTAATTTGAATTCAAGTGTAGCAAAATTTCCTTCTTTGCACATTTTTTTTTTTTTTTTTTTTTTTTTTTTTTTTGCACTATTGGTTCCCCTCCTTACTAAAATGGATGTTCTCTACTCCTCTTATTGCTCTATTTGCTTTACTTATAAGCTTCGCAGCTGCAGGAGCAGCATGAACCCACATCTGTGTCCAGATGCTGGAGCTGTCCTTTCAATTGCTGCTCATCATCCATTTCCAAAGTATTCTATAATATCCCAGTTGTCTAAACTGCGAATTATTTCTGTCATCATGTGAAACTTTAGTTCTTTTTTTAATGCAACATTTTGTCATGACGTCTTTTATGATGTTTTTCTGACAGTGAAGCTCTCAGGGTTTAACATATCACCAGAAGGACGATTCTGCTGGACCGCACCGTATTATGACAATGTCACTGACCTCACTTTTCGTGCCAGTGAAGCTTGAATAGAGTCAAATTCATTTCAATGTCTTGGCTGGAAAGACACAGTAATTAGCCAGGTGAGCAGAGCAAGGAGGGGTTACGCTCAAGCAATTAACAGTGCGACAGCCCATCCAGCATAGTGACAGGCCTCAGCCACACACACACACACACACACACACACACACAGTCTAAAACAAGCGTGTTCACACCGCCTCCATCCACTGAGCCTGTTTAACATAAAAGCACAAGATCTCTGCCATCCATTTTTAAATCTGTGTCACGTCACCATCCAGCTCAAACGGGAAAACAAGAAACTCACTCATGAATTTATATCTGACTGAAAATACTCAGACCAGCTTATTGATGTTTTTCTTTTACATTATTTCTCACGAAGCACAATATGAAATGTTGCGGAACAGTCTTTCAAGTTTGCCATCACTAATTTGCAGTACAGATGAAAAGTTTTGGTATCATTCCCACCCACACATTCTATCGATTCTTTAACTGTGGTTTTACTTTCCCCTTGTGTTGAATATTTTGTCCTGTATTTGGCTGTATAATGGGTTTCTCCCTGCGGCTGCTCGATAAACTTTTTCACTGATGCTCACTTGAAGGTGGGCATTGCATCCTGCAGGTGACAGACACATCTATGGGATAAACAAAGTGAAAACAAAGTTGCTTTTGTAATTTATTTGGTGCATTAACATTAACCACCATCTAGTCAACTAGGGAATAACCCTGTTGTGTTTGATGATTTGCGGACATTCATGCTGGTTATATGGTCGCAAATTGAGCTTTACCAGCGGCGCGTTAGCGGAGCCAGTAAAAAAGTAAAAAGGAGTTAAAACAGATATTTGCGACCGTAATCCAGCATGAACATCTGCAAATCATCAGACACAAAGGGGTTAGTCCCATTCTAATCCAATTCCATCGTTTGCACAGTTTATTTTTCTGTAGGTAATTCGGTCGGTGAGGCTTACCGCTGAGGCAGCGTCGCTCCAACAGCGGTCAGGGTGCAGAGTAATCCATCAAATGTGAAAATCCATCACATTAATCAAATGTGAAACAGTAATTCTGTAACAGAATCCACATCAGTATCACCCATTTCGGCATCGTTGTCACTACGTGACTTTCTCTCGCTCTGAGCTGACACCACCATTATTGACATCTGTGTAGCAGTGAGCGCCATCAGGGCACAGAGTAATACATCCAAATGTAAAACGGTCAAATACACTCAACAAAAATATAAACGCAACACTTTTGGTTTTGCTCCCATTTTGAATGAGATGAACTCAAAGATCTAAAACTTTTTCCACATACACAATATCACCATTTCCCTCAAATATTGCTCACAAACCAGTCTAAATCTGTGATAGTGAGCACTTCTCCTTTGCTGAGATAATCCATCCCACCTCACAGGTGTGCCACACCAAGATGCTGATTAGACACCATGATTAGTGCACAGGTGTGCCTTAGACTGCCCACAATAAAAGGCCACTCTGAAAGGTGCAGTTTTATCACACAGCACAGTGCCACAGATGTCGCAAGATTTGAGGGAGCGTGCAGTTGGCATGCTGACAGCAGGAATGTCAACCAGAGCTGTTGCTTGTGTATTGAATGTTCATTTCTCTACCATAATGCTGTGTGGGCCGCCAGAAGAGGAGGTACTGCTGGCCCACCACCAGAGGGCGCCCTGCCTGACGTGCGGGCTTCAGGCACGAGGGGGCGCTGCCGCCTTACAGGAACAGCCGAGGTGACAGCTGTCACCGATCATCTGCACTTCACCCTGGATAAAAGCAGGATGACACCTCCACCACGTCGCCGAGATATCGTACTTCTTGGAGGTAACTTTCTCTGCCTGCATATTGTACTAATTGATTTCAAGAGCTACTTTGTTGCAGCTGTCCACCCAGAGGACCGGCGTGGGCCGCGACTGTTTCGTTCTACGTCCCACCAGATAAGTGGTACTCAGACGCTGCACGAGTGTGTGTTAGAGGTGGAGGTGGAATTCCCACCGTTGTTGTTACGGGGTGTACACACACCCACACTTGACTGTCTTTGCTCTTCGCCAGCAGTACCAGATCCGACACGCTGAGACGGTGGCCACCTGGGGAATTCAGGACCTGGCGGCTCCAGTATTCTTCGGGTTCGGTGGCGGTGGAAATCGTGTGGTTCCGGTTCATCTCCAGACGGACGTCTCCTATCGTCGAGCCTGCCCACACGACACCTTTATCCATTGACTTGTATTTATTCTATAATCTGCTGTGTGTGGTTGTGACATTCACAACAGTAAAGTGTTCAAATTTAACTCCCTCTATTGTCCGTTCATTTGCGCCCCCTGTTGTGGGTCCGTGTCACTACACTTTCCCAACACCATAAGCCGTCTCCAAAGGCGTTTCATAGAATTTGGCAGTACATCCAACCAGCCTCACAACCGCAGACCACGTGTAACCACACCAGCCCAGGACCTCCACATCCAGCATGTTCACCTCCAAGATCGTCTGAGACCAGCCACTCGGACAGCTGCTGAAACAATTGGTTTGCATAACCAAAGAATTTCTGCACAAACTGTCAGAAACCGTCTCAGGGAAGCTCATCAGCATGCTCGTCAGTCCTCATCGGGGTCTCGACCTGACTCCAGTTCGTCGTCGTAACCGACTTGAGTGGGCAAACGCTCACATTCGCTGGTGTTTGGCACGTTGGAGAGGTGTTCTCTTCACGGATGAATCCCGGTTCACACTGTTCAGGGCAGATGGCAGACAGCGTGTCTGGCATCGTGTGGGTGAGCGGTTTTCTGATGTCAGTGTTGTGGATCGAGTGGCCCATGGTGGCGGTGGGGTTATGGTATGGGCAGGCGTCTGTTATGGATGAAGAACACAGGTGCATTTTATTGATGGCATTTTGAATGCACAGAGATACCGTGACGAGATCCTGAGGCCCATTGTTGTGCCATACATCCAAGAACATCACCTCATGTTGCAGCAGGATAATGCATGGCCCCATGTTGCAAGGATCTGTACACAATTCTTGGAAGCTGAAAATGTCCCAGTTCTTGCATGGCCGGCATACTCACCAGACATGTCACCCTTTGTGTTGTGTGGGTTGCCAGAAGAGGAGGTACTGCTGGCCCACCACCAGAGGGCGCCCTGCCTGAAGTGCGGGCTTCAGGCACGAGAGGGCGCTGCCGCCTCACAGGAACAGCCGAGGTGACAGCTGTCACTCATCAACTATGACAGCTGTCACCAATCATCTGCACTTCACCCCGGATAAAAGCAGGATGACACCTCCACCACGTCGCCGAGATATCGTTGTTCTACGGATGTAATACTCTCAGCCTGAATATTCCAATATTGATTCCAGTAGATACATTGTTGCAGCTGTCTCCCCGGAGGACCGGCGTGGGCCGTGACTGCTTCGCTCTGCTTTCCGCCAGATAAGTGAATAGACAGACGCTGCACGAGTGTGTGTGTTAGAGGTGGAGGTGGAATTTGCTCTTCGCCAGCAGTACCAGATCCGACACGCGGAGACGGTGGCCACCTGAGGGACTCGGGACCTGGCAGCTCCAGTATCCTTCGGGTTCGGTGGCGGAGGAAATCGTGTGGTTCCGGTTCTTCTCTAGACGGACGTCTTCTATCGTCGAGCCTGCCCACACGACACCTTTATCCATTGACTTTGTATTTATTCTATAATCTGCTGTGTGTGGTTGTGGCATTCACAACAGTAAAGTGTTCAAATTTAACTCCTTCTATTGTCCGTTCATTTACGCCCCCTGTTGTGGGTCCGTGTCACTACACTTTCCCAACACATTGGGCATGTTTGGGATGCTCTGGACCGGCGTATATGACAGCGTGTACCCGTTCCTGCCAATATCCAGCAACTTCGCACAGCCATTGAAGAGGAGTGGACCAACTTCCACAGGTCACAATTGACAACCTGATCAACTCTATGCGAAGGAGATGTGTTGCACTGCATGAGGCAAATGGTGGTCACACCAGATACTGACTGGTATCCCCCTCCCAATAAAACAAAACTGCACCTTTCAGAGTGGCCTTTTATTGTAGACAGTCTAAGGCACACCTGTGCACTAATCATGGTGTCTAATCAGCATCTTGATATGGCACACCTGTGAGGTGGGATGGATTATCTCAGCAAAGGAGAAGTGCTCACTATCACAGATTTAGACTGGTTTGTGAACAATATTTGAGGGAAATGGTGATATTGTGTATGTGGAAAAAGTTTTAGATCTTTGAGTTCATCTCATACAAAATGGGAGCAAAACCAAAAGTGTTGCGTTTATATTTTTGTTGAGTGTATTTTGCCACTGTACACCCGATATTATACGGTCTGAAATCTCTCACGACTAACCAATCAGATTTGCAGAAAAAATGTAATTGGATTAGAATTCATCATAATAATCTGTTCTTTAAATTTACAAGACTGGATTTGGTGCTTGTTTTATTAAGTTATTGCTTCTATAAGGTGGCTGGGATGGACTAACCCACCAACTCATCTACATATTTGTTGTACAAGTTCTACACTTCCAGTTCGGAGAATCAGTTAATCAGCCCTTCAACAGTACTTGAAGGGCTGATTAACTGATTCCATCTGCTCGAAGTGATGTTAATCAGTGAAATCACCTGGTGGAGTGGGTGGTTTCAAAACAAATCTGCACCTTCTCAGCCCTTTCTGGAATGAGTTGAAAACCCCTGGGCTAGATAAATGTGCCAAAGCAGCATTCAAACTGGGTAAACTGGGTAACTAGTACCAAATACAAGGTCTAGAATAAGATGTCACATACAAGTACTGTACCTTGGTGTGTGCTAGAGGTGGGACGAAGTCACTGTCAAATCATTCTCAAGTCATCAATCTGTAAGTCAAGTCTCAAGTCAGCGTGCAAAAAATTGGTGGTCATTATGACTTGAGACTTGCTGATTCATGACTCAACAGTGGCCTGATGGTGACTGTGTCCCACCTCTGGTCTGTGCGATGGAGCTGGGCTCCAATATGTACGAGGTCTATTAGAAAAGAAACTGACAGTTTTATTTTTTTAAAAAACTATATGGATTTGAATCACGTGTGATTGCATCAGCCAAGCTTGAACCCTCGTGCGCATACGTGAGTTTTTTCACGCCTGTCGGTGACGTCATTCGCCTGTGAGCACGTTTTGTGGAAGGAGTGGTCCAGCCCCCTTGTCGGATTTTCATTGTCTGAGAAGTTGCTGAGAGACTGGCGCTGTGCTTGATCAAAATTTTTTCAAGAACTGTGAGGCACATCCAAATGGAGACCATTCGAGAAATTCAGCTGGTTTTCGGTGTAAATTTTAACAGCTGATGAGAGATTTTGGATTGTTTCTATCGCTGTAAGGACTTCCCACGGAGCGGGACGTCGCGCAGTGCTCCGAGGCGACGTCGTCATCCTGTTTCAAGCTGAAAACCTCCAAATTTAAGCCTCTGTTGACCCAGGACGTCGTGAGAGAACAGAGAACTTTCAGAAGAGGTCGGAATCAGCAGTTTATCCGGACATTCCACTGTTAAAGGAGATTTTTTTAATGAAAGACGTGCGGACGGATTGGCGCGCCCGCCACAAGAAAAACACCTCCGTGTTGATAACCAAAATCCAGGCGGCTTTTGGTGGCTTTCAGTTGAGTGAGTATCTGAGTAATTGTTTAACAGCAGGGCATCTTCCAACTTGTCCTTAAGGCTTCCAACGGAGGTGTTTTTCCTGTGGCGGGCGTGCCGCGCCAGCTGCGAGCCGACGTGCCAATCCGTCCGCACGTCTTTCATTAAAAAAAATCTCCTTTAACAGTGGAATGTCCGGATAAACTGCTGATTCCGACCTCTTCTGAAAGTTCTCTGTTCTCTCACGATGTCCTGGGTCAACAGAGGCTTAAATTTGGAGGTTTTCAGCTTGAAACAGGATGACGACGGCGCCTCGGAGCGCTGCGCGACATCCCGCTCCGTGGGAAGTCCTTACAGCGATAGAAACAATCCAAAATCTGTCATCAGCCGTTAAAATTTTCACCGAAAACCAGCTGAATTTCTCGAATGGTGTCCACTTGGATGTGCCTCACAATTTTTGAAAATTTTGATCAAGCACAGCACCAATCTCTCAGCAACTTCTCAGACAAAGGAATTACGATGAGGGGGCTGGACCACTCCTTCCACAAGGCGTGCTCACAGGCGAATGACGTCACCGACAGGCGTGAAAAAACTCTCGCATGCCCACGACGGTTCAAGCTTGGCTGATATAATCACACGTGATTCAAATCCATATGGTTTTTTAAAAAAAACAAATAAGGTCGGATACTTTTCTCACAGACCTCGTAAAGATGAAAGAAAATCCAGAGAGAGTGTTACAGAAGAATACGACTAGTGCTCGTCTGAACCGAATGCTGCTAATAGAATTGATTGCAAATTGCAACACTCTTGCAGACCCAGTCTTCGCCTACAGTTTGAACATCATAAACTGGAAAATGGAAGAACTTAAGAAATTAGAGAGAAAACCAAGAAAGCTCATGACTATTGAAAAAAATGCACTACCCAAAACAGGCACGGACAGGCTCATCTCCCAAGAACAGCAGGTGGAAGGGACCAAATCAACACCACCCACATAACAACTACTACTGCTCCCAACACCAAACTCCATTAAAGATAATCTCCTCAAAATAGCCAGAGACCACAATCGAAGTAACATTTTGTCAGTATACTACAAAACTGCAAAATTAAGGAGAGACATCAACCAACCACAGATTGAAAGAGTGGAAAATGAGCCAACTACCAGTTACGCTTGGAGAATAAAAATGAAAGCTGAACATCAAGCCTTAGAAAAACATCAAGCCTTAGAACAACTCCAAAATAAGTGGGATGAAAAGGCTCTGCATGGACAGTACCCCAAAAATAATAAATAACAAAGATGTAGACCAAGTCCCAACCAACTAAAGGCTAATAATAGCTGGTCTTAAGTCAGAAACAGGATCCATTATTGCTGCCCAAGATCAACGCATCAAGACAAATTCCTACCAAAATAAGATTCTGAAAGTTGGCACGAACCTGGTGTGCAGAATTTGCAATCATCAAGAGACAATACTGGGACATGCCCATCCAAACAACAAGGAGATTAAGGTGAACAGACCAGATATACTAATGAAAGACAAGAGAGAATGTCCTTCATGGACATATCCATCCCCACAGAAAGGAATGCCTCTTTGAAAACAACAGAAAACCTTTTAACAAGAATAGAAAATCTTCATAAGATTGTCCTCCTTGGAACTGTTCACACTCTGAGGAGTACTCTATCCATCACTTGTGCCTGCCCCAAGTTCAAAGAATGAACTTGGCTCCATAAGAGAAAAAGTAAGAGTTCAAAGATGATGATTTAAAAAAAAAAAATTAATTTAACCTTTATTTAACCAGGTTAGTCCCATTGAGACTGAGATCTCTTTTGCAAAGGAGACCACACACAAAGTGTCAGGACAAGAGTGATCCCATGACCTTCTTGCTGTGAGGCAATAGTCCTGCCCTATTATATCATCATCGTCATCATTGGCATTAAGGTGGATTAGTGGTTAGCACTGTTGCCTCACAGCAAGAAGGTCATGGCATCGATTCCCACCTGCTGCCTTTCTGTGTGGAATTTGCATATTCTCAAATGGACCATTGACCATTGAATGTGTTTGTCTATATGTGGATAGACTATCTATGATAGACTGGCAGCCTATCTGGGGTGTATCCCGCCTCCCACCCAGTGACCGCTGGGATAGGGTGTGGACCCCCAGTGACCCTTAATTGGAATAAGCAAATATAGAAAATGAATAGGTAACAATAAATGAAGCAAATAAATGTATTTTTAAAAACTGTACCACAGCGTCCAAGATTTGATCCATGTCATCTAATCTCAGACTAAGCCACTAAGATGATATGACAAAAGACATAAAACATAAATAAATAATGCATTGCAGATTGCACATTGCACTAATATTAAATCACTCATAATGGGATTGGGATTCCAACCTGCCTGTTTAGAGCAATTCATTTTCAAAGTGCCAAATGTTTGCCTAGGTGTTGCCTGCCATTCAGGACCTGGGACGGTTCCGTGGTGTGGTTGATGTGACAGTGTGCAGCAACAGAGGATGATAACAGTTCAGACCTGCAGCAAATGAAATTTAACTTTTAAATTCAGCAAATTTTATGATGAGAGAATGAAGCAAACTGTACGCCATTTTTATTAAACATAGACCTTCACCCAACCAGAGTAACTAGCCTAAGTTGATGTCTGATCACTCAGACAGCATGAAATCAAGAAACATTATTCATCAATAGCTGATATAACCACATTATAAGGGGTTTAGGGAAGTTCCTTTGTCGAGGACTGCAATATGGAGTTACATTCACAAATGCCACTTAAAAAGTTACTGTGCAAGAAAGAATCCCTGTTAACCTTGTTCAGAACCGGTGTCAACTTCTCTGGGCTCAGAGGCATGTGTTGGACCATCACACAGTGAAATTGGTATTGCGGTCAGACAAATCAGTATTCCAGATGGCAACATTACAAAGTGGTAAATGTTATATTGTCCCAACTTTTTTGGAATGTGTTACAGGCCTTAAATGCAGCAATATATTTACAAATTAAATCAAGTTTACCAGAAAAAAAAACCTTGAAATATCTTGAGTTTATACAATCTGCAATAAAACAGAAGTCAAAGTAAATGTAAGAATCACTACTTTTTAAAATCTGCATTTTCTATACCATCTTAAATTTTATGGATTTGGGGTTGTGGTAAACGTAAATTGAATGGCACCTAAATATTTTGAACGATTGTGCACGAGTCAAGTGCAAATACTGAGACAGGTGCAGCAGATGGGATGGACAGATGAGAGACAGGTATGTGTGTTCAGTGGGAACCTAGAGTGGGACTCAGGTGAGTGCATGTTGAATGACAAGTTGAATCTGAAACATGAGAGGTGGTGAGTGTTTTCAGACATGCAGAAGCCCACAAGGACACCAATAAAACTCCCTCACATTCAAATCTCATAATCTGTCACACTAGTAGCTCATTAGCTGCAGCAACATAACTGCTGACAGTGTGTCACGACTGGAAGCCAGAAAGAGATGGCAGCAGAAGACTGATATGATTTTCTGTTATTAATTTAAATCACCCTGTGTGTGGCCCCCCCAGACACACACGCATGTGCGTTGCACTTTGTTGTGTGAGACAGTTTGGATTTGATGCAGCACTTTTGCACAGTGCTCACGTGTGCATTTAAGTGTTAATGTGTGTGACATTTCCCAGGAAAGGCGTACGCTCTCGCTTTGTCTCCGAGCTTTTCAGTTCCCACCCCTAATGTGAAGTGGTGGGATACGGCATCAGGCAGTTATAAATGGCCATCATTTCCCAAACCGCTCTGTTCTCCATTGTGGAGCGTATGTCGCCGCAGGGCTGCAGGGAGGTGATGTGTGTGTCGGAGGATGCAGGGGTGTGTGAGAGGGCTAATAGAAGAAGTGAAAGAGCTGAAAGTCCCAGAGGAAGACTGACGACAGAGAGTATAGGACCACTAGGTAATCTGGCAAGCAGTACTGATATCAGCGAAAGAGACAATCAGTCTGAGTCGCCGTGCTAAAATAAACCTGCACAGGTTCTCACAGTGACCTTGTTACCTTTGCCCCGGCCTAAATTGTAGCAAGGGGCAGACTTCCGAATCCCCCACCTGTGTAAGTATTATTAATACATGAAATTATATACGTACAATTAAAGTACCTCAAGTAAATGCAGGTGTATGAGTTGTGGCAAGAAGATTTTACCCATGACCTACTTTTAATGCTTTTAATTTGATGTAATTTTTACAACATATTGTTACCATAGATATATAGATTTATCATATACCTATAAATGATACGCCAACGTGATTGGATAAAACACCAAAGAATAAATAGCAATACACCCTTTTCATGGACAGGTAATATTTTTCATACCACCCGAGTAATCAGCCAATCAGGTGTCACATATAATTCTTTCCGCCTCGCTTAGAAAACAGCGCTTGAAACTTGAGGTGGATGGATGATGGAAGAAGCAAAACACCTTCACAATGTATGCCCATATTTTGATGAATTTCTTCATTTACAGCAGCTTCATTAAACAAATGTACTCAAATGATTATCAGCACGACGGCAAGCTTACAGGCTAACCTCCACTAACACTAGAAGACAGTTGCCAGTTACGGCTTCTGAAACAAGGGAGAAAAAAAAGAAACGGCACCGTTCAGCTGAAGCATTAGTGGACGTAAAATATTCTGTCTGTTAAGAGCTTCACCTCTTGTTCCACGTGTGTATTTCCCACCGGTGTCACGAAAGGGTGTATGGTTTTCTTCAGGGTGTATAAAGTCATATTCATTGGTGAACAACTTGATAACTGATAATATACTGGAGAAAGTCTGCGTGATGTCACCTGTAGGTTTTCTATGGAGACCCAGCTGAAATGATGCCCTTGTATGGTCGTTGCCATGTTGAGAGCCCCGCCCACAGTAATTCATAATGAACTCATGAATGCATTAAGGGGTGGAGCGTGGGTGGCTCAGTGTGTGACAAAAGAAGCCTGAAAATGCTCCTTTCTTTGAGTCCAAACCGCTAGCTAACAGGCTACCGTTGGTTCAGGTGTTTATTAAATCATATTTTGGGGGAATGCATTTCGATTCTCATAACAACTTGCTTTAGTGTGAACATTAAAAGTTATGAGATCCTTGGTTTCTCAGTAATCACGCTTTAAGTGGAACTAACAGATGATGGCTGGTAAAAGCACCAATAGCGTTAGCATTCAACATTAAATGATATGAGAATTTCACTCAGCATGAATATTGCCCTACCAATGTCTTAGATGACCAATTCGGATGTTTGAAAACACAACTAGCCATATTATTCCAGATGATTGTAATAAAATACTACAAACAAACAAAAACAGCAACAACACAACAGCTAGCAGCCGCATCGAGCGGACTCTGAGCCATGGTCGGAGTCGCCATGGGCTCAGCTGCTGTCACTCAAAGAGACCCCGCCCACCATGATACAGAACTTTATGGCTTAAAAAGTCTTCAATTAAAAAAAAAATCATTCCCAGTACAATTGTCATGGAGGAAGAAACTATTGAGCCCATCTGTTTTTTGGACCAGGCTGTAAACATGTTTCTTTCTGCTCTAAATTTGGACATTTTAACACAAAGTCTTATGGGAGTGTGCTCTGTTTTGGAGCCCACCTTGAGTGCCCAGTCAAGGAACTTCAGTATTTATGACTTCCGGGAAGGTGTCAAAATACGCCATCAAATTTTAAAGCTTGATTGTTACATTTTTACAGTAAATGACATTGGATGATAGGAAAAATATCCACATTCCTGTCATTTTATTGTAATTTCACTGCCAAACTGGAATTTTAGAGTCACTGTGATGAAATAAAGGCTGCTGTCTGTATTTTGAGTTTAAGTATTCAATGTATCCTTCTAACAACACTCAAGAAGTGTTTGGGAACTGAGGACACTAATTGTGAGTGTCATGATTGGGTATAAAAGGAGCATCCCCAAAAGGCTCAGCCACTCACAAGCAAAGATGGGGCGAGGATCACCAGTTTTGAACAACTGCATGAAAAAATAGTCCAACAGTTTAAGAACGATGTTTCTCAATGTTCAATTGCAAGGACTTTAGGAATTCCATCATCTACAGTCCATAATATAATCAGAAGATTCAGAGAATCTGGAGAGCTTTCTACACGTAACTGGCAAGGCCGAAAACCAACATTGAATGTCTGTGACCTTCGATCCCTCAGGCAGCACTGCATTAAAAACAGACATTGTGTAAAGGATCTTACCGCGTGGGCTCAGGAACACTTCAGGAAACCATTGTCAGTTAACAAAGTTCGACGCTACATCTACAAGTGCAAGTTAAAACTCTACCATGCAAAGCGAAAGCCATACATCAACAACATCCAGAAATGCTGCTGCCTTCTGTGGGCCCAAGCTCATTTGAAATAGAAAGACATAAAATGGAAAAGCGTGTTGTGGTCTGATGAGTCCACATTTCAGATTGTTTTTGGAAATCATGGACGTTGTGTCCTCCAGACAAAAGAGGGAAAAGACCATCCAGATTGTTACCAGCGCAAAGTTCAAAAGCCAGCATCTGTGATGGTATGGGGTGTGTTAGTGCCCATGGAATGGACAGCTTACACATCTGTGATGGCACCATCAATGCTGAAAGGTACATCCAGGTTTTGGAGCAACACATGCTGCCATCAGAGCAACGTTTTTTCGGGAACGTCCCTGGTTATTTCAGCAAGACAATGCCAAACCACCTTCTGCACATGTTACAACAGTGTGGTTTCATAGTAAGAGTGTGGGTAATAGACTGGCCTGCCCGCAGTCCAGACCTGTCACCTATTGAAAATGTGTGGCGCATTATGAAGCGCAAAATACGACAATGGACACTCCGGACTGTTAAACAACTGATGTCATACATCAAGCAAGAATGGGAAAGAATTCCACCTACAAAGCTTCAACAATTAGTGTCCTCAGTTCCCAAGCGATTATTGAGTGTTGTTAGAAGGAAAGGTGATGTAACACAGTGGTAAACGTACCACTGTCCCAGCTTTATTGAAATGTGTTGCAGGCATCCATTTTAAAATGAGCAAATATTTGCACAAAACAATAAAGTTTATCAGTTTGAACATTAAATATGTTGTCTTCGTGGTGTATTCAGTTGAATGTAGGTTGAAGAGGATTTGCAAATCATTGTATTCTATTTTTATTTACATTTTACACAACGTCCCAACTTCACTGGAATTGGGGTTGTAGGTTGATGTAAATATATCGTGTTGATTGTATGTGATACTCCATAGTTCAAAGTTGTTTGGGTGTATGAAGGTCTTGAGATGAAGGTATTCTAAATAGACTCACACAATTTGTTAATGATAAACTATTGTCGGCTTTAATGGTACATACATGTGGGTTTATTAAAGGTATTCATGAAAATATCATTGCTAAGTAGAATATCGAACATAGAACAGAAACTTCTGTATTCTTGAGATCGATAGATTTATTGAATGATCAATGTAATTTACAACAACAGTAAATAATATTTTTATGTCACCGGTATTATTGATTGAAGCTCCTCACCATCTAACCATGTAATTTAGGTCCTTTCAAACTTTTTTTTCTGTAAAATGGCTCTAGGGTGCATTAGCATGGCTAAAACCCTTCAGCTTCTGGCGGGCTTCGCTCACAACAAAGGTCAAATAAGTTCAATTCAGAGAAATAAATTGGCAGGAATCATGGTCTAGAATAAAATGTTCTTAATTCTGTATGTTATTTTCACACTTATGTGAATATTCTGTCTGTAATTTAAAGAATATCGCAGATTCTTGATCAATTTTGATGTTGTTGCAGACAACAGAAATTTGAGTGGCGAGCTAAGTGGCCAATTTCCATCAATCAATTCATCAACCTTTACAGCAGGCTGTGTCCAAAGTGCTTCACAGTAAAATAAAAAAAAAAACAAAATCACAAAAATCAAACACACATACAATAAAGTTAGAACAGTACATAAAAACAAAACATGTCACAGCACCACTGGGTATGAAAAGCCAGCTTAATTTTTTATTTTGTTTTTGCTTAAATTTAAATTGTTTGGACACTACGCACTGCTTACTTTGAAATCCGAGAAGCATTCTCAGTCAGTCCCACATCTGGCTTGATAACAACATGCTACCAGCAGAACATAAAGACTGTAGGTTTTAGAAACATGCTTAGTAACACCGCGACTGATCTGATGCAGAAACAAACCAGAAATGATGTCGCCGTGACCGGGTCGTCATGGTGGATCAGGGGGATTCTGATCTGATGCGGCTCAAACCGGAAGTGACGTCGCCGTGACCGGGTTCTCATGGCGGACGAGGTGGATGGCATAGCACATGTGACCATTCAAAATGGCGTCACCCACATTCAAAATGGTGCTACCCATGGTTCTAGGGAATGGCCTAGTTGGATTTACCAACTAGGCGTCACTCGATATTTAGTATAACCTTTTTAAGTTTAACTTCTGTGATTTCATAATACATTTTACTTCATAATTGTTTATTGTTTGTAATATTTTTGAATTATATTATTATTATTGAGGAAATTTTTGTGATTGCCATTGACCATGTATTTGCTACAGGTTGTTATGACCTCGGCTTGCAAGGCCACAACAAGAAGGGGGGGGGGCACAACCAACCCAGTAAAATGAAACAATTTTATTAACAAATCAGTCAAAACCAAATAACACAAGTCTAAAACCCAGCCAGATGAACACAAATGTGATGCTGGGAGGACGAATGAGAGAACACTATCAGGTTTGACGGGCTGGACACAAATGCAGGACACAGATACACAGCTCAGTGGAGATAAGATGTTTACTCTGTAAACAGGCTGGGGTCGGTACACAGATAGGCAGTCCAAAAAGAGCAATAGTAACAAATACATCAGGCTAGGCGTGGTCGAGGTACACAGGCAGGTAGTCAAAAAACACGATGAGGCAAACGAAGCAAGGCAAGGAAATACACAAACAGAGCTGGAAAGAGGCACAAGGCGCTACAATCTGGCGAGGGAGTAAGGCACAATGGAGAGCTTAAATACACCCAGGTGATGAGGTGCAGATAGAGAACAGGTGTGCGTGGAACACACCAGAAGGAGGGCGTGGCCAGACAGAGGGAAACACCCACCACTAAGAGCCAGCAGAGACCGACAGGAAAGACAGACCCAAACAGAACAAAAACCCCACAACAGAATAAACAAAAGTAACTGAAGAACACAGAGCCAAGAAATAAAAGCTGGCAAGACCCAAATCCTGACAAACACTGCCAGCTTGGTACTGCCACACCCGTCTTAAGGCCTCCAAAAGCTGCTCAGGTGCATCCGATGAGCTGACTGGCTCATTCACAGCCACAGGAGAAAAACAGCGGTCAAGCCAACCGCTGTCACAAGATCCAACCAGAGCATTTACAACTGTGTGCTAATATTTTTATGTTTACTATGCAGTATTTATCACAAGGGCACATCAAACACACACCAAATCTCTGTTTTGTGTATTTTCAGAGTAGATGCAAACAGGGAGCAACAGCAACAGGAATTTTTTCAATCTAGGCCCTGTTTATAGATGTCCAAACAAAATCTGTCCAGTGTTGAATTACAATGTGAAATGTGATGTCATATTAATAGACGTTGTCAGTCCATTTTTTCTTATTAACATGTTAATGAACAATAGCATCATGTGTCAAAAATAAAAGTTGTATGCCAATAAAAAAATAAGAAAAGATACCATTGTTTTGTTTTTCAATAGAAAAGATGGGGACAACATTTTATTGTGATATTTAAAACAGAACATACATACATACTGTACATACATCTTTATACAGGTTGCGGGGGAAACAGAACATAGTCTATTGAATTACAATTATTGTAATTTTATCCTGTGAAATACAGAAATACAGGAAAATTTCCTATGACATTACAGGATATTACAGGAATAAATATTCAGTAAATAATAAATTACAGCACTTTATTGTCAGTGACTTAAAGGGCTGGCACATTGAACTCCATGGTTTTGGCAGTGACCAACAAAGTTTTGGGGGTTAGCGACAAGGTGTTCGCAATAACCTACACGGTTTTGGCAGTGACCAACAAGGTTTTGGCAGTGGCTGACAAGGTTTTGGCAGTCACCGGCAAAGTTTTGGCAATGACTTAAAGGGTTTTCACATTAAACCCCATGGTTTTGGCAGTGACCAGCAAAGTTTGGGGAGTTAGCAACAAGGTGTAGGCAATATCCTGCAAGGTTTTGGCAGTGGCCAACAAGGTTTTGGCAGTGGATGACAAGGTTTTGGCAGTCACCGACAAAGTTCTGGAAATGACTTAAAGGGTTTGCACTTTGAACTCCATGGTTTTGGCAGTGACCAACAAAGTTTTGGGAGTTAGCGACAAGGTGTAGGCAAATAACCTACAAGGTTTTGGCAGTGACCAACAAAGTTTTGGGGGTCAGCGACAATCAATCAATCAATTTTATTTATATAGCGCCAAATCACAACAAACAGTTGCCCCAAGGCGCTTTATATTGTAAGGCAAGGCCATACAATAATTACGTAAAAACCCCAATGGTCAAAACGACCCCCTGTGAGCAAGCACTTGGCGACAGTGGGAAGGAAAAACTCCCTTTTAACAAGAAGAAACCTCCAGCAGAACCAGGCTCAGGGAGGGGCAGTCTTCTGCTGGGACTGGTTGGGGCTGAGGGAGGTGCAGAGGTTACCTGGGAAATGCCCAGCATAACCAAACTGCACCACTCCAGCAACGCCGACACGTATGGCTCACACGGCTGGAGCCAGAGGAGAAGAGAGGGCAAAACAAAAAAAAAGAAAAAAGAAAAACAACCCAATTACCCCCCATCACCCCCCAGGGGACCGTCCCATCAAACCCTGGGAGGTGAAACTAAAAGAAATAAAAAGAAAGACTAACAGACCAACATGAAGTTGCTTGGGTCCTTTTTTTGCTCTAAACAGACTGCAGGGTCATGACCCCAGAACACTAAACAGTGTAAAAAAAAAAATCCCACACAAAAACCAACTCAAAAAACACCCACAAAAAATGAACCAACACTAAACTAATAAGTGACATATACCGTTAAGCTCAAACAAATGGAACACACCTGTTCCAACTTAAGAGCTTAACGGTAATGTGACTCAGTTACCAACAGAGGGAGCCAAAGTGCTAAAAATGAAAACCCCCCTTTGGTAACAGAGAACCCAACTCATGCTGCTTTTCTGTGCACAGCAACGTGTAAACACACAACCAAAAATGTGATTCAACTAAATTACGCCGGAGCTGTAACAGACGCAGTAGTTATCTTTACCCGGGGAAACGGGGCTACAACTGTAACACAGGAAGCTCAGCGACCCATGCCACAGAGCTCCACCGTGCGCGTTCACCCATTACAGACACACTCTTGCAGCTCCCGTTTAAACCTCTTATCCGGTCGGAGCGTGACGCGAAGCCGTCGCCAGTCACACTCCACCACGACCCACGGATAAGGCAACAAACACAGGAACACAGCTGCAAGAGAGCAAAAATCAGTATTCAGTAATGGGTTCTCAAACATGCACCATCCGGGCGGAGAGCACCCGCAACTGATCCGGATAACTTCTGAACGTCTGCTGCCGCCATCCCGGCGCGTTACCGTCTCTGCTACCGCTGGGTCCGTGATGTATGGCCAGAGACTACTGTTATGTGTCGGACGCAGCCCGGAGAACCGACCAGCGTTTGAAGGACCCAGTATAAAATAAGCAGAGCACGGTACAAAGGATAACAGAGTTTAATAAACATAACAGTGATGTGATAAATATAACAAAAGAGTGCGCGGTCTGGCGTGGTGGATTACGGTGCGCTCCCAGCAGCACTAACGGTCCGGAGCCAGAACCAGTTCGGACCCAAGGACCCCGCCGACACCCCCCAGGTGGCCGCGACAAACCGAGTCTGTGAATGAAGAAATCATCATGTGAGTCCACACTCCACACACAGAGAGACCGCTCAAAGGTGTACAAACAGCAAACACTTCCTGGCTTAATTACTAATCAGCTTCCCACCCTGCAGGCATGGAACACCCTGTTCACAAACTCACTGCAGTGGAAGCTGATTAAAACGACTAACATAACAGCTCAATATAATAAGGTGTGAGGGACACCACATTTACTGACTGTACAAATGTTAGTCACAAAACCAGACGTACCTCAGGAAGTGTGCTGACGAGCGTGAGACCTCACCCTCTCCTCTTTCACAGACCATGCATCAAACCTGGACGTTCTCTGCATCCACTGATGATGAGATGGCTCTCGAGACGACGATCTCACCCGTCTGGTCACAAGGTCGAGTCTCTGGCAAATGCACACTGTGTACTCCAGACTTAAATGCCACCATGTTCCAATCCGTGTAGATGCACCACAGCTGTGGGTCCTGACGAGCCGCACCTGATCAACCTCAGGTGATCAGGGTGAGGTCCTGGTAACTCGGCCACACAGCCACTCAGATCCAGATGCGCACCACCTGGAAGGAAAACCAAAAGACAGAAACAGAAGACCATCAAAAGCCAGCCAGGTACGCCAGCCACAACATAATCTTAAAAGTAGAGAGGGTGTCTGTCTCCCTGATCCGAATTGGGAGCTGGTTCCACAGGAGGTATTAAAGGCACTGCGCTGCGGTGGTTTGAATCATATTTGTCTAATAGATTACAATTTGTTCATGTAAATGGGGAATCTTCTTCACAGACTAAAGTTAATTATGGAGTTCCACAAGGTTCTGTGCTAGGACCAATTTTATTCACTTTATATATGCTTCCCTTAGGCAGTATTATTAGACGGTATTGCTTAAATTTTCATTGTTACGCAGATGATACCCATCTTTATCTATCCATGAAGCCAGAGGACACACACCAATTAGCTAAACTGCAGGATTGTCTTACAGACATAAAGACATGGATGACCTCTAATTTCCTGCTTTTAAACTCAGATAAAACTGAAGTTATTGTACTTGGCCCCACAAATCTTAGAAACATGGTGTCTAACCAGATCCTTACTCTGGATGGCATTACCCTGACCTCTAGTAATACTGTGAGAAATCTTGGAGTCATTTTTGATCAGGATATGTCATTCAAAGCGCATATTAAACAAATATGTAGGACTGCTTTTTTGCATTTACGCAATATCTCTAAAATCAGAAAGGTCTTGTCTCAGAGTGATGCTGAAAAACTAATTCATGCATTTATTTCCTCTAGGCTGGACTATTGTAATTCATTATTATCAGGTTGTCCTAAAAGTTCCCTAAAAAGCCTTCAGTTAATTCAAAATGCTGCAGCTAGAGTGCTGACGGGGACTAGAAGGAGAGAGCATATCTCACCCATATTGGCCTCTCTTCATTGGCTTCCTGTTAATTCTAGAATAGAATTTAAAATTCTTCTTCTTACTTATAAGGTTTTGAATAATCAGGTCCCATCTTATCTTAGGGACCTCGTAGTACCATATCACCCCAATAGAGCGCTTCGCTCTCAGACTGCAGGCTTACTTGTAGTTCCTAGGGTTTGTAAGAGTAGAATGGGAGGCAGAGCCTTCAGCTTTCAGGCTCCTCTCCTGTGGAACCAGCTCCCAATTCAGATCAGGGAGACAGACACCCTCTCTACTTTTAAGATTAGGCTTAAAACTTTCCTTTTTGCTAAAGCTTATAGTTAGGGCTGGATCAGGTGACCCTGAACCATCCCTTAGTTATGCTGCTATAGACGTAGACTGCTGGGGGGTTCCCATGATGCACTGTTTCTTTCTCTTTTTGCTCTGTATGCACCACTCTGCATTTAATCATTAGTGATTGATCTCTGCTCCCCTCCACAGCATGTCTTTTTCCTGGTTCTCTCCCTCAGCCCCAACCAGTCCCAGCAGAAGACTGCCCCTCCCTGAGCCTGGTTCTGCTGGAGGTTTCTTCCTGTTAAAAGGGAGTTTTTCCTTCCCACTGTAGCCAAGTGCTTGCTCACAGGGGGTCGTTTTGACCGTTGGGGTTTTACATCATTATTGTATGGCCTTGCCTTACAATATAAAGCGCCTTGGGGCAACTGTTTGTTGTGATTTGGCGCTATATAAAAAAAAAATTGATTGATTGATTGATTGATCCATGTCTTTATGTCTGTAAGACAATCCTGCAGTTTAGCTAATTGGTGTGTGTCCTCTGGCTTCATGGATAGATAAAGCTGGGTATCATCTGCGTAACAATGAAAATTTAAGCAATGCCGTCTAATAATACTGCCTAAGGGAAGCATGTATAAAGTGAATAAAATTGGTCCTAGCACAGAACCTTGTGGAACTCCATAATTAACCTTAGTCTGTGAAGAAGATTCCCCATTTACATGAACAAATTGTAATCTATTAGATAAATATGATTCAAACCACCGCAGCGCAGTGCCTTTAATACCTATGGCATGCTCTAATCTCTGTAATAAAATTTTATGGTCAACAGTATCAAAAGCAGCACTGAGGTCTAACAGAACAAGCACAGAGATGAGTCCACTGTCTGAGGCCATAAGAAGATCATTTGTAACCTTCACTAATGCTGTTTCTGTACTATGATGAATTCTAAAACCTGACTGAAACTCTTCAAATAGACCATTCCTCTGCAGATGATCAGTTAGCTGTTTTACAACTACCCTTTCAAGAATTTTTGAGAGAAAAGGAAGGTTGGAGATTGGCCTATAATTAGCTAAGATAGCTGGGTCAAGTGATGGCGTTTTAAGTAATGGTTTAATTACTGCCACCTTAAAAGCCTGTGGTACATAGCCAACTAATAAAGATAGATTGATCATATTTAAGATCGAAGCATTAAATAATGGTAGGGCTTCCTTGAGCAGCCTGGTAGGAATGGGGTCTAATAGACATGTTGATGGTTTGGATGAAGTAACTAATGAAAATAACTCAGACAGAACAATCTGAGAGAAAGAGTCTAACTAAATACCGGCATCACTGAAAGCAGCCAAAGATAACAATACGTCTTTAGGATGGTTATGAATAATTTTTTCTCTAATAGTTAAAATTTTATTAGCAAAGAAAGTCATGAAGTCATTACTAGTTAAAGTTAAAGGAATACTCGGCTCAATAGAGCTCTGACTCTTTGTCAGCCTGGCTACAGTGCTGAAAAGAAACCTGGGGTTGTTCTTATTTTCTTCAATTAGTGATGAGTAGTAAGATGTCCTAGCTTTACGGAGGGCTTTTTTATAGAGCAACAGAGTCTTTTTCCAGGCTAAGTGAAGATCTTCTAAATTAGTGAGACGCCATTTCCTCTCCAACCTACGGGTTATCTGCTTTAAGCTGCGAGTTTATGAGTTATACCACGGAGTCAGGCACTTCTGATTTAAAGCTCTCTTTTTCAGAGGAGCTACAGCAATCAATCAATATCTTGATCAGTTATTATATCATTTACTAACAGGGACTTAGAAGAGAGAGACCTAATGTTTAATAGACCACATTTAACTGTTTTAGTCTGTGGTGCAGTTGAAGGTGCTATATTATTTTTTCTTTTTGAATTTTTATGCTTAAATAGATTTTTGCTGGTTATTGGTGGTCTGGGAGCAGGCACCGTCTCTACGGGGATGGGGTAATGAGGGGATGGCACGGGGAGAGAAGCTGCAGAGAGGTGTGTAAGACTACAACTCTGCTTCCTGGTCCCAACCCTGGATAGTCACGGTTTGGAGGATTTAAGAAAATTGGCCAGATTTCTAGAAATGAGAGCTGCTCCATCCAAAGTGGGATGGATGCCGTCTCTCCTAACAAGACCAGGTTTTCCCCAGAAGCTCTGCCAATTATCTATGAAGCCCACCTCATTTTTTGGACACCACTCAGACAGCCAGCAATTCAAGGAGAACATGTGGCTAAACATGTCACTCCCGGTCCGATTGGGGAGGGGCCCAGAGAAAACTACAGAGTCCGACATTGTTTTTGCAAAGTTACACACCGATTCAATGTTAATTTTAGTGACCTCCGATTGGCGTAACCGGGTGTCATTACTGCCGACGTGAATTACAATCTTACCAAATTTACGCTTAGCCTTAGCCAGCAGTTTCAAATTTCCTTCAATGTCGCCTGCTCTGGCCCCCGGAAGACAATTGATTATGGTTGCTGGTGTCGCTAACTTCACATTTCTCAAAACAGAGTCGCCAATAACCAGAGTTTGATCCTCGGCGGGTGTGTCGCCGAGTGGGGAAAAACGGTAGAAATGTGAACGGGTTGGCGGTGTACACGGGGCTTCTGTTTAGGGCTATGCTTCCTCCTCACAGTCACCCAGTCTGCCTGCTTTCCCGGCTGCTCTGGATCTGCCAGAGGGAAACTAACGGCGGCTAAGCTACCTTGGTCCGCACCGACTACAGGGGCCTGGCTAGCTGTAGAATTTTCCACGGTGCGGAGCCGAGTCTCCAATTTGCCCAGCCTGGCCTCCAAAGCTACGAATAAGCTACACTTATTACAAGTACCATTACTGGTAAAGGAGGCCGAGGAATAACTAAACATTTCACACCCAGAGCAGAAAAGTGCGGGAGAGACACAAGAAGCCACCATGCTAAACCGGCTAAGAGCTAGTAGCTGCGCTAAGCTAGCGGATTCCTAAAAACACACAAAGTGAATAATGTGTAAATAATTTAGAGGTGATTCAGCAGAGGGAGTGCTTTAGTTAAGGCACGTGAAGATTACACTGTGAAACAAATCGTTATCTAGGTAACTAGATCAATCTAACTGCGCAGATTAAACAGCTAACAGATACAGCAAAACACCGCTGTGCTCCGGAACAGGAAGTGATACAATACCGCAGTGAGAGCCAACCACCAGTAGAGGCGATAGATCAAGATAGAGATCGAACAAGGTGTTCGCAATAACCTACACGGTTTTGGCAGTGACCAACAAGGTTTTGGCAGTGGCTGACAAGGTTTTGGCAGTCACCGGCAAAGTTTTGGCAATGACTTAAAGGGTTTTCACATTGAACTCCATGGTTTTGGCAGTGACCAACAAAGTTTGGGGAGTTAGTGACAAGGTGTAGGCAAATAACCTACAAGGTTTTGGCAGTGACCAACAAGGTTTTGGCAGTGGCTGACAAGGTTTTGGCAGTGACCAACAAGGTTTTGGCAGTGGCTGACAAGGTTTTGGCAGTCATCAGCAAAGTTCTGGAAATGACTTAAAAGGTTTGCACATTGAACTCCAAGGTTTTGGCAGTGACCAACAAAGTTTTGAGAGTTACTCTTTGCATTTTCACTTTGTTTGCGTCTAATTTGCCCAAAAACTCCCCTTTAATTCCTGCCCTCAAACGAGACTGTGGTGGCCAATTGTAAGATAAAAAAAAAAACGTTATGAAAATGTGACTCATTTCGTGACGAACAAAACTCTTGAGACTGGGTTGAAAAGTTAACATCTCTGATTGCTGTGTTAAGGTGCCCTGACACTTGCACGACGTTAATCCATGCACTTGCACGCACATCATTGTGACAATCCTACCTGCTGTGTTCCTAGCTGGACACTGTGCTTTGTTTCACTGGCTGCCACGTGTTGTGCGCTGGACACTGTCAAGGGCGCAGTTTAGAACTGTAAATTGGGGGTGGATAAAGTGCGAGGCCCGCAGGGCCGAAGCCCATAGGCTGGGGGTCTGGGGACGCCTCAGGCCCGGCGCCAGAAAAAAAATATTAAGGGGGCGATGTGTTTATCACAGAGGGTGGGGTTGCCCCCCCCACACACACACACAAAAAAAGTGCGCACCAGAGGTTACCTGCCTCTGAGCGTGCATAATGAATTGGGTGCGCTCCTAGAAAGCTCATGTATTTAGGCTACACCGTTGTAAGAGACTGAGTAAGAGTAAAGAGTGATGACAGTATTTTTTAATTATTATTTGAACGTATAGACCCTCGGTCAAGTGATCTCCTGCATACCACAAAACCAAACCAACAACTGCTCTGAGAAACGACATGAGACAGTAGATTAACCCCACATACAGCCCTCCATCACAAGCGCAAACACAGCGCAATTGGGTTAAAGATAAAACGGGTCAAAGATAAACCTTTCATGTAGATATACAGTGGTCCCTCGTTTATCGCGGGAGTTACGTTCTAAAAATAGCCCGCAATAGGCGAAATCTGCGAAGTAGTCAGCGTTATTTTTTACAATTAATATAGATGTTTTAATGCTGTAAACCCCCTCACTACACACTATACACTTTTCTCAAACAGGCATTAACATTTTCTCACTTTTCTATCCTGTGTAAACACTCTCAAAGTTTAAACCTTAGTAGAAAAATAAGACCAACCTGTTTTCAGGCCCAAACATTTGTTTGAGAAATAAAAATAGAACGTTTTCCTATAAATAATTATGATGGCTTTTAGAACTAACGAATTTAATTTTAACGATCAACCTACGAGGTTGGACACATAAGAAATTATTAATAGTGACTGACCAGTATTTCACAGTTCCTCTGATCGCGCCTCTTTGTCCTGGCGCCGTGCCAGTGTGGCGCCTTTTTCCACTCACACCTCGCTGCAGGTGTCTTTCTCCGAGTGAAGAACACAGTTATGGGTAGTTGTTGGCGCTCTTTTTTCTTCTGGACGAGAAGATTCTTATAAACAGACACGCAGAACACAATGCGCGTGCTCTCCCTTCGCAGTGCTGCAACAGGTGTCCCGTCATCTCGACAGAACACCGGCCTGCTTGATGAGGACACAGAGCACAATGCACTGTTAAAAAAAAAAAAAAAAAAGCATGCAAAATTGGACTAAAAAAATTTGCGAAACTGCGAGGCGCTATATTTTCCAGTATTTCTTTTTCTTTCTTTTTAATTTTTATTTTTGATAACTCTCATATCCGAGGGGGTGAGGTTGATGACGTGAGGGGGCGTCACCCCCAAACGCCCCCTCGTGGTGCCGGGTCCGGTGCACAGCATCACCAAAGTTATTTGGCAACAAGAACAAAACAAAATGCTTTCATAAAGTGAAGTAAAAAAAAATACTAACTTCAAATGTATGCTGGACACAGTTGTTGGTACCCTTTGAAGAAGTGTCACTTTTACAGCCAGTCTGTTGCACCACCACTCACAGCGTCATAGTGAAGTGGAGCAGAGAAGGATTTTCATACAACAAAACAGATCAAATCTAGGCTTGCATCTCTCATGTACCCTCTGGCAAACTGTAGCTGAAATTTCACGTTTTTAAGAAAATCCTTCTCTATGCCACTCCACAATGAAGCTGTATAAATGGTGATGCAAAACTTAAAACTTACACTATGCACAATTTCTCCAATTACAACTACAGAAGTCTATAACTTCTTCAGAGTCTTCTGGGTCTTTTGGTGGCTTTTCTCACTTGTCTCCTTCTTGCACAGCCGCTTAGTTTTTCAGAACTGTCTTCTCCACAGAGATTTACCATAGAGGGTCATACTGTTTGTATTTCTTCATAACTGATGTAAATAAAGTCCAAAACATAATCAGTGACTTTGTAATGTTCATGTATTCATCCCCTGACTTGTCTAAAGAAAACTGGCTGTAAAAGTGCTGATTTACTGTAAATTTACTGTAAATACTGTAAATTTACTGTAAATACTGTAAAAAAAAAAAAAAAGCATGCAAAATTGGACTAAAAAAATCCGCGAAACTGCGAGACGCTATATTTTCCAGTATTTCTTTTTCTTTCTTTTCTTTCTTTTTATTTTTGATAACTCTCACATCCGAGGGGGCGAGGTTGATGACGTGAGGGGGCGTCACCCCCAAACGCCCCCTCGTGGCGCCGGGTCCGGGGCCGCTTTAGGCCCCCAGAAGGTTTCTAGAAAAGCTCAGATGCATTCTGAGCATCCAGAACAGTAATTTTAATGTTTTGAGAAGACCATAAAGTGGACACCATTTCACTTATACAATTTGAAAGTGTGGATATAAGTACTTTATTCTGAGAATAGCCAGCACTGATTTTATTAACATCCTGGTGTAAATAAGGTATCACCACATGTGTAGAACTCAAAAAGAATGATAGGTTGAGTTTTCGTTAAAAAAACAACTGCAATGTGGTAAAATGTATTCATAAATATGAAAGAACAGGCTCTTAATAATTATTAACTATCGCATACTGTATTTTTTTTTCTCAAGATTTGTTTTTGCATAAGTTTGAAAAAACAACAAATCATAAGTTTATGATAAATTACTTATCATGAATTTAATTTTCAAGGTGGCAGTAATGGCAACACTCATACTGAACACAATTTTGCTTGCATAGATTGATTTTGGAGATCAAGCAGTAATTGCAGATGGGCTTTCTGAGGTCCCAGATAGCTTTTCTGATTTCCTTTTCTAACTTTCAGAATTCATTAAATTAGCATATGGTCCATTGATACTTATGTGTAGACACTAGTCCCTAAAGGCAAATATTTTTGGTTTCAAATCTGGGCAAATGCAGTCCCAGAAAATTCCGAATGTGACAAACAAGAAACAGGCGTTGTAAACAAGTCAGTGCTGCTAAAAATACAAACTTGCAGAAACAAAGATACTATTCTGACATGGTTTGCACATAAGATTGGCATAGCATGTTTCAAGTACACACATATATGTCAGAAGGTGGGGGGGACATACCATATTCTGTCCCCCCTGGTTGAAAAGGTGGGGGGGACATGTTCCCCCCACCCCCCACCAAATTGCGCCCATGGACACTGTGTATATAAAATAATTATTTTATTGTGGATTAATTATTTTCTGTCCAAGTTAGCTGTTGAAAACAACTCTAATCACTTCCGGAATCATAGAGGAGCACTGCAGCTGCTGCTTTTTCTTGCGTGCGCATGCGCTGAACAAGGTGGAGAAAGCATTTGGAGCCGTCTAAAAAGGTAATTATTTGTCATGTTTATATTGTAACGGCTTGGTGAAACAGTTGCATGTTCTTTCCTTCCTGTGTGCAGCAGTATGAGTTTGTTTGTTGTAGATTTAACATCCCGTTATAGTCGTTCAGATGAGCTGCGCTCTGATGCAGTGCGCTGACGCAACCACTCACACTGTTCACTTCTTCTTCACTCGACTTGACAAGCTGCACGTGTCATCTCACGCACCATCAAGAATCAATGTGCATCAACACGTAGTGTTGGCGAGTAGATCGTGTAACGTTTACAGCCATTTCACGTTTGTTGCATCACTTTGATGCGTGAGAGATTTTTTGAACATTTCAAAATTGCGCACTTGCAAGCGGCAGCACACATCTCACATTCAGTCTACACCGGTTCACAGCGGGTTTACTCACTAGTACGATACACTGCGTACAGGTGTGCGAATCAAAGTAGTTCAAGTGTCAGGGGGCCTTTACTCCTACAAAGCCATGGACCACCCAACTTGAATATTTCACGAGGTGAATGATAGAATGTTCCATTCAATGAGGCGAAGCTGAGTTGAATGGAACATTCCAGCTTTCACCAAATGAAATATTCGTTCCATTGAAAGAATGTAAAGACATTCATTATTTGTTTTATATAACAGCTAAGCACTTTTATTAATTTATAAACAACAGCAAAGGGACTTACATTTTGGTGTTCCACTGATGCTTAACAGTCCAACACAAACTTTAATTTGCAGTCAAAAATTGCAACAATGTTGTCTGTGATGTCGTGCACTGACTTTGTGTACTTCAAAAAAAAAAAAAAAAGACATATAGTTCCTCAGTCCAGCGAAAAATCACGTCAGAAATTTGTCCAGTTTTTCATCGTAACAGCTCTTCATGCCTCCAGACGGCTTACAGCATAGTGGATTTGTTTTTTTGCATTAGAATAATTAGTAGTGTCACTTAGCTCCTTCAAATCGTTGTCCACCAACAAAACAAACTCCACAATGTTCAGCTAAACACCACCCCTAGTAGTGTGAACATGTGCTGTGGCCGGGCGTGCAATAGCACATTTCATATAGCACCAAAACTGCACACTAAAAACAAGTATTGCACTGTTAATGAAACACAATGGGAACGAAAAGGAAAAAGAAAATTTGTGATATGTTTTACATATTTTAAATCAATTGTGAAGAATAAATCTACACACCTCTCTGTTTCCCATACCTAGCGCAGCCTTTTTGGAACAAATTGGACTTTGAATGTTCCCAGGGCCGTATCCCCGGGCGGCGTTGTCGGTCCTTTTCTCTAAGATTAAAATTAAATTATAGTTCCTTTTTTAAAAATCAGAATAACAAACAAACCCACTCAACTCCACTTCGCCACACTGGCTATGGGAAAAATATCAATTGCATGTAAATTCTATAACATTCATACAATTATTAATATCAAAGTAAGCGACGCCAGCAGCCAGTGCCTCAACTCACCTGTTTGAGATGAACTTGGCTTGTGTGCTGCAATCTCTGCTCTCCCTGTGGACTGCAGCATGTACCAGTTCTCACACTCGATGCTTGTGCACAATTACCAACCTAGAGAGTAAATATAACAATATAATAATCAGAATGTGAATGAGGCATGTTCAAACATTTTCAAGCTGTGTAACAATTCATTTAATTTTGCTGAGTTTCATCATCATGACATTAAATTAATATCACAATTACACATTTCTTAATACAGTTCAGGTTATATGATCAGTTCATTTTAATTGTCCATTCATAGCTAGGAGCATTTGTTTGTTTTTTCTTTCCCTTTTAGTGACAACCAATCACAGCTCTTGGAAGACTGTGTCATACTTAGCAATGGGGTCATCCCCGCCTCTTCACAAAGACAAAAGTTTCTGTCCACTCCTTGCTCAGACTAGATCTCAGACACTTCCTGGATCACTCTTAGACTAAGAGTCCTTGCCAGGAATCTTTAGGCTAAGTTGGGAGTTGACTGAGAGGACTATGAGAATCTTTGTGTATATGGGCCCTGGTCTTTAGAGTTCTTCTGGTGTCTGTCTTGATGTGTGGTTGAGACTTGAATGCTAACCAGTGACCTCAGGCGATGACTGGATGGCTTTTCGCTGAAATGACTATGCGTTAAACGCATAATTACTTAGGAAGCCGAAGATAAGAAATATCACTTGCATTGTGAGAGAATGTCACCTTCAGTGTTTTGGTTATGTGGCTGAGCTGGGGAAGCCCAAGGGGAACCCACATCTCACCTGGCTGCGGCAGATAGATGTGGGAATGGACTGGGTGTCTGCCTGGGTGGTTGTCATCTAGGATCCAAGGTGGTTGTATGGTGTCGTGGATGGATGCGGCAAAGCGCTGCACCAGTGCATGCTCACATACTTGACATTTAATGCCTGCAACACTTTCCAAAAAAAGTTGGGACGGGGCAATTTTTTTCTAAATACTGTATAACAATGACATCATCATTCTTTCAGCCAGTTTTCTTGAGCCAAGTCAGAGAATGAATACATGAATATTTCCAAGTCACTGAATATGCCCAGACAGGGAGAACATGCAAAGTCCACACGGGAAGTGACCGGGTTGGAAGCAAATCTTGGACCTTCTCACTGTGAGACAACAGTGCTAACCACTAAGCCACTGTGCTGCCCATCTACAAATGTAAGACTAGTAAACCTTTCCTTGCCAACAAAGGAACCTAATCGTCTGGTTTCCACAGTCCTACTCACAGGGTTGGGAGGGTTACTATAAAAATGTATTCCCATACAGTTACTAGTTACCTGTTGAAAAATGTAATCAGTAATGTAATCCAAGTACCATAATATTAAAGTAATGTCATTTGATTACTTTCAATTACTTCTGGATTACTCCAATACCAAATATGCTAATACAGACAAAAGAAACTAAATAGAAATAGTCTTGACTACATAGTACAGGTTATTAAGCAAAAATAAAACTGTTTCTTTTACATGGCATGCTCTGTTTTACTTCACATTATGAATTAAGAGTGCCACAATATTGTTTTAAACACACCCAGTGTTCACCTGCTAAATTTTTAACAAAAAATGCCAAACAAATGAAGGATAATGAAAACTCAGGCATGTGTGGATGAATGTGGCTTGCAGAACAAAATACTAAACAAACAAAAAAAGCCTACTACTTCAGTAAATTCGCACCATGTTTAACCGTGTTTCCGCACCAGTTTAACCGTGTTTCCGTAAAAACATGTCAACCTCACTTGCTCTTATTGATCTTATCAAGGAAGTAACTAATCAAATTGACAACAAGATGCATTCCATTGGCATTTTCATAGATCTCCAGAAAGCATTTGATACTATCAATCACAAAATACTATTAAAAAAACTATGTAAATATGGGATTAGAGGGGTCGCGCTAAAGTGGGTAGAATCATATCTTAACAATAGACAGCAGTATGTACAGGTGGGTGAGCATACATCTGGATGTAGAATTATATTGTGTGGAGTCCCACAGGGCTCTGTTTTATCAATCAATCAATCAATTTTATTTATATAGCGCCAAATCACAACAAACAGTTGCCCCAAGGCGCTTTATATTGTAAGGCAAGGCCATACAATAATTACGTAAAAACCCCAACGGTCAAAACGACCCCCTGTGAGCAAGCACTTGGCGACAGTGGGAAGGAAAAACTCCCTTTTAACAGGAAGAAACCTCCATCAGAACCAGGCTCAGGGAGGGGCAGTCTTCTGCTAGGACTGGTTGGAGCTGAGGGAGAGAACCAGGAAAAAGACATGCTGTGGAGGGGAGCAGAGATCAATCACTAATGATTAAATGCAGAGTGGTGCATACAGAGCAAAAAGAGAAAGAAACACTCAGTGCATCATGGGAACCCTCCAGCAGTCTAAGTCTATAGCAGCATAACTAAGGGATGGTTCAGGGTCACCTTTGACTCTTTGTCACCCTGGCTACAGTGCTGAAAAGAAACCTGGGGTTGTTCTTATTTTCTTCAATTAGTGATGAGTAGTAAGATGTCCTAGCTTTACGGAGGGCTTTTTTATAGAGCAACAGACTCTTTTTCCAGGCTAAGTGAAGATCTTGTAAATTAGTGAGACGCCATTTCCTCTCCAACTTACGGGTTATCTGCTTTAAGCTGCGAGTTTGTGAGTTATACCACGGAGTCAGGCACTTCTGATTTAAAGCTCTCTTTTTCAGAGGAGCTACAGCATCCAAAGTTGTCTTCAATGTGGATGTAAAACTATTGACGAGATACTCTATCTCACTTACAGAGTTTAGGTAGCTACTCTGCACTGTGTTGGTATATGGCATTAGAGAACATAAAGAAGGAATCATATCCTTAAACCTAGTTACAGCGCTTTCTGAAAGACTTCTAGTGTAATGAAACTTATTCCCCACTGCTGGGTAGTCCATCAGAGTAAATGTAAATGTTATTAAGAAATGATCAGACAGAAGGGAGTTTTCAGGGAATACTGTTAAGTCTTCAATTTCCATACCATAAGTCAGAACAAGATCTAAGATATGATTAAAGTGGTGGGTGGACTCATTTACATTTTGAGCAAAGCCAATTGAGTCTAATAATAGATTAAATGCAGTGTTGAGGCTGTCATTCTCAGCATCTGTGTGGATGTTAAAATCGCCCACTATAATTATCTTATCTGAGCTAAGCACTAAGTCAGACAAAAGGGCCTAAACTGTAAATGACCTTTGTAATGTAACCACAAAATTAAAATTTATACTATTCGCAGACGACACAACAATACTAGGTTCTGGCAAAGATCTACAGCTTCTGGTGACTGAAATCACAGCAGAGATGTGCAAAATTAAAGAATGGTTTCATAGAAACAAATTATCATTAAATGTATCAAAAACAAAAATGATGTTATTTGGGAAAAGTAGAAAGGAAACTCAACCAGAAATCCACATTGATGATGTAAAAAATGATTGTGTAAAAGAATTTAAATTTCTTGGTGTGATTCTGAGTCATGATATTAGCTGGAGACCGCAGATTACCAGTATTGCCAGAAGGTTGCAAAAAACGTAGCAATAATGGGAAAATGCAGATATCTACTTGATCAAAAAGCTCTTGTCATTCTGTATTGCTCTCTCATCCTGCCCTACATAAATTACTGTGCTGAGATCTGGGGAAATGCCTATGCTAGCCACTTGACGCCACTTTATAGACTGCAAAAAAAAGCTATTAGGATTGTGCATAACGTTGGCTTTAGGGACCATACTAACACACTGTTCCTAACATCCCAAATCCTAAAACTTGATGACATAATAAAGTTGAAAACTCACTCATACAAAGCAGTTTACTGCGTACTTCCCAGTAACATCCAAAATATGTTTTTGAAAAGAGAAGGAGGATAGTTACGAGAGAATCTCAACCTTAAAGTTCAGTGTGCGCGTATAACTCTCAAAAGCTAATGTATTACCAGAAGGGGGGTAAACCTATGGAATGCACTACAGGATCATTTGAAAAATGCTACAAGTATATTACAATTTAAAAGACTATATTAAATGTATGTATTTAAAGAGTATGCTAAAGATCAATGATCTATTTGTGTGAAACTTACTAAAAGGTCTATGGACAGACACCTGCACACTGTGGAGTGCATGTGGCTGGGATGGACATTATTGGTTTACTGACTGAAGTTTGTTACAGTAGTGTTGCTAATCACTCAAAAATGTAAGTATAAAATCAATAATGAAAATTGTTGCAAGAGCTTTGTGCAAAAGAAGCAGCTTATAAACGATGATACTGTAGAGGGGTAGGCTCACATAAGCAATAGCTTCAGCCTACTCCGTTTGAGTTGTATGTTTTCTTTTTCCCTATAAATGTATATGAATGTATTGTTTAATCTGCTCAATAAACTTAAAAAAAAAACAACAAAAAAAACATATCAGTCCACTTATTGAACGTTCAAAATAAGAACAAAAGCATAATGAAAACCATTAAGTAAATACTGTCAGTAAGGAGGCGTGGTCGCCATTTTAATTCCGGGCAAGTTAGTGATTTGCATGCATAGAAGTTCAAGAAACAGGTGGAATATGCTGGAAAGCTGCGCATGTTGGCAAAGCCACAAACAGAGGAACAATATTTCCTTCCATAAGTAAGTGGTTTTGGTTCTTCTTGTCACTTTGACCGATATTTGGATGATAAACAGCTGTATGTCTCCTGCGGTACCTGTGTCGCCCGATGACACGGACCATTAACTCTTCACTTATGTCTAGTTGATGTTTTCCACTACTAGACCAATGTCTAGTTAAAATACTGGTTGTTAATGATTAAAATTGTTCGACAAGACTGGGGATTTTTTTTAAATTTGCACCTTAAAATAATGAGATTATAATGACCCGCGCTGTGCCGCTCACAGTCACACCCACACGTAGAGATGTGTACCCACACCACTGACTTCATGAATGAAACTCGGTCAAACTCGGTGTATTCCGTTACTCCCCAAGCCTGCCTACTCAACACCTAGCCCATATAAACACTGAAGATAGCAGGATCCAGAACACATCTAATCCCTGACAAATGCAATATTCACTGGGGAAAATGTCAAGAGATTCTGCCTCTGCTCTGAAGAACACTCAAATACTTAGTGAAACTCAACACAGGCTGCAAAGAATCACTGCTGATATTCATATTTGCATTCAATCATTACTTTAATGATCCTCTCCGCTATAACTTTTCAATGCTTCCAGATGTTACTTTCATAATGTTCATAAGTGTGCTCTCTGTGCTCTCTGGACCAAAATTTTCACGAAGATCACACATTAACACTCTTGTGACCTTGTTAAGGGCTCCACACATAACACTAAATACGCAGAAACCAGAAGAAAATCCACAAACCAACCACAAAATGGGGAACCACGAAACATTCCACCTGCTGTCGTGAGGGATGCATGGTCAGACAGGCATGCACAATACACCGGCAATGGTTTTGTACACACTCATGTGCGTGCATGAACACTGTGAGCAGCCGGAATGTGTTGTACCACATCACGCCGCTGCTGTGGAGAAAAACACATACACACCATAAAAAACACCACAATTTATTGAATCCCTCTTATCGAGCGGACAATACAAGTATGAACTGTTCCTCTGTAGATGACCCACGGTCATAGACGTACAGTCATGACATGACATGAATGAAGCAATACGCTCTTATCACGTCCACATCTGCTGGTCCGGCATGTCCAGTTGTCCCGGCATGTGTGTCCGGCCTAACGCGTGTCATGTGGGTGGTGCACCGCAGGACAGACACCGCATCATGTGGAACAGAGCTCATGTGGGTGACGTGACATTCAGATCATCTGCTGTGTTTTCTCATGATCTGACGGTCCGTTTCACCTGGGACAGCCTGTCAAAGTGCAATGTGTGTGCTTGCTTGCTCACTGCAGCCTGTCGCAAAAGGTTGTATGTATATGTTTTATGTATTTCCATGTGAGGACAGCAAGCAGACACATGCACGTCACAGTAGACAATTGTAAGGTCATGTCCTTCAAAACATGATATGTGTTCCCCTGCTGTGACATCCAGAACCAGAAATCTCAACAGCTGCTGTTGTCGGTGGCAGTTCAGTGCAGAGGCAGCTAAAAGTTTCACAAATGGCATGCAATTCCTCCTTCATGCGCTAGTCGGCTTCAGTCGTGTGTGAAGGGGCCCTAACAGTAGGTCACTATCAATACCTTGTCACCATGATAACCTATTAAGATTTCAAGGCTGGGTCCACCCATCACACCTCTTGTCGCTGTGATAACTCATCAGTACTTCCAGGTATAGCTTTCAAATTGGATGCACTTGCTCTTTGCACTAAAACCTTAAACAAGTTTGCACATGAGTGCTTGTGACACTGATATAAAAGTATGCTACAGTCAAAACCTTGCAGATCACAGCCGCAAACTTGTCAGCAACCTAACTCATCAAACCTTCCAGGTATTACTTTCATATCAGATACACACACTTTCTGGACCAAATTCTTGGACAAGTTCACATGCATGCAGTCTGTAAAATCTTGTAGGTCAGTGCCAAAACCTTGTCACGAACTTAACCAATCAAAGCTTACGGATATTGTGTTCATATTGGATGCCTATACTCTCTCGACCAAAATCCAGGATGAGACTGGATATAAGCACTTGTGACCTAGATAAAAGTCACTTCCAGAACTTTGTCGGTGACTGCCAAAACCTTGTCAGCCACTGCCAAAACCTTCTTGGTCACTGCCAAAACCATGTTGATCACTGCCAAAAACTTGTAGGTTATTGCCAACACCTTGTCGCATTTGTCGCATTCTATGTCACATAGAAAACAGACACTTGAACGAGATCATACAATCAGGTAAAACATCTACAGGTCAGAGCCATCAAGAGTGATTTAAAAGTGTTAAGTGGCACTGGGTCTTTCAGTGTGAACTCATTTTGGAGTTCCAAGCGTGGAATGTTGGAATGTTGCCTGTCAGGGGTGGGGGGGAAGATTTCCAGGGTGGGAAGCTATACTGTTACACCGGAGCACAAACGTGTCGAGGCGGTTTTGCAGGTGAGAGAACGTAGCTACTCTGGTTAGCTGTGTAGGCTAACACTTACCGACACGGCATCTCCCATTTGCCTCATCTTCCCTTCTCCACTGGGAACGTAAAAAAAAAAACACTTTTCACGACTGCTTCGGTGATTGCAGCCAAAAACAAAACAGTGCACCATTTATCCATGTGAAGTTATGCTGTGTATATATTGCACAATGGGAACGCCTGTCCTCATAAGTGGTCAAATCCTGCAATATCACACAGGATTCAAACAAGACTGCAGTGTTCTCTTACTAACCCTACCACTCCCCCTAACCTTAAACATAACCATAACCTAACCCTACCCCTTCTCCTAACCATAACTCTCCCCCCCCCCCCCCCCCCCAGACCCCCCTGCATCACTTTTCATTTCATGCTCCCATCATGGAATAACAGGACCATGAATTTATGGTCCTGTTATGAAAATGTGGTACTTTTCGTGACAATATCAGGAACCAATAGGTTAATGTATATTTTGTGATGCTGAATCATGAAATGCTGTGAGATATTGTCGTAAATTTTAGGTAAAAACATGGAGGGGAGGAAAAGAACTAGAGGTAAAATTGTAATGATAAAAGAAAATTAGACAGAAAAACATTCCGAGAGAGCAATAAGAGAAAGCTTCAGAGAAATGTAAGTTTTAAGATATGATTTAACAAATAACACTGTTTTATGTTGTGTCATTGTGTGTCAGTGGTTCAATTCAACTCTTGTTACATTGTTTCCAAAGGCCTTTTATTGCCTGTTAAACCTGTGGATATAATTGTCCTTTGTTTTGTTCCATGTCTCTATCCAAGTATTGTATGAGAACAGTAAAGCTATTCTTATAGCTTAAGAATCTTTGGTTAATGGCATTCTGTGTTGGTTTGGCAGTGGTGAAGGTGAGTGTTTAAAGCTTTTAAAAGCTTGGCTGGGTTTGCACAGCCTGAGCTCTAAAATCTTTTCACTTGTGGTTTTAAAGCAGCATTGAGTCCAAATGTTGTGATTAACTTAGTTTGAGAAGTAAAGAGAAACACTTAGGCTGCTCCCATGATTGAGATTTCCATCGATGGATGTAAAATCAGTACTTATCCAGAGTCAAAGGTCCAGAAGCTGCTTGAAAAACACAACAGCTCAGTCATATCTTTGACTTTGTCTTTACTCTGAACTTCCTCTTTGCTCTTGTTTTCCAAAGAATGTCTATCTCATCCTCTCTGACACCTCATGCTATTGCAAGTGATGTTGCATTTACAGACGATCCAAACTCTGACCTCATTTCACCTTTGCTGCTCCGCATCCCGGTGCTGAAGATGGAGATTCTCTTCTCGTCATGTGATTGCTGAACCTTTGTTCTTGTTCTCTTTATGACACACTCCGTTATTATTACCTCCCCTCTTTGTAAAGGTTAGAATATTTATCGGCAAGGGGCAAGGCGTGTGTGTACCATGCATGTGTGCACAGTGACTTCAGTATATTAGAAATGTCTTCTATTTAGGTCCATTTCAGTGATGGGGGGCAGCTGAAGTGGTTTTGATAAAATGAGAAGGCCAGTTAAAGCGGGGAAAGAGCCGATGTTTGACAGGAGGCCTTTCTAAATCCCACACTCATCCATCATAAGTGACATTTTTGCACTCTGAAGGCCTGATAATAGCCTTTTGCATTTTCACACTGTGCTTTGCCTCCTGGATTTGATTGGAGAAAGAGAGAGAGAGAGAGAGAGAGAGACGGAGGAAAAGGCGAAGCAGGTGGGATGGGGGATTTGCAGTTTCATTCATTCATTCTCTCTCTTTTTTTTTAGTTCCTCATCATCCCACTCTTGCTCCTTCAAGGCTGCTCCTCTTGTCTTCCCCTACATTTTGGGAAATCACTCTCTGAATTGGAAAAGGTGCCCTGGGGCCACAGACTCATGGACCATGTTTCTCTCTTCTTTTTTTCCCTCTGAGTGTGGATAATTGACTCCCACTGCCTGGTAATTCATCGCTTGCATATGCCAGATAATTCATCAGCAGAAGAGAAGCAGCTGGCCTTGTGACCTTGCAGGTCCTTTGACTGCACAAGCCTCTAAAACAAACCTTCTCATCTAAGCATTTCTGCTTTTATTCACACATATGAATATGCACACATTTAAAAAGACAAGCACTCAGGCCGGGTTCACTTTTAGCCACTTACACCTCGCCCCGCCACAGAAGAGCCATGAGCCTGGACTGAGTGGAGGGAACAAACAAAAAGCTGAGATGATAGATGGGGCACATTGTAGAATTATGAATGAACTGTACCTCCCACATACCTTGAGCAGTGCAGCCTGTCAGCCGGTATCTGTACTAATCTGGGAGAAAATAGAGATGTTTTTACATTAACGGGGCCGAAAAAGAGACGGCCACATAATGAAGCGAGCGCTCAAGCCACTAGAGAGAAACGTCACACTGAGCCCTGTTTGGGATGTAGCAACATTTATCACTACTGACCAGGAATCTGCTTCCATTCTCCTATTTGTTCAGTGTTCTCGCTCATTCTCTCTAATGTGGCCCATCTTCAAACAGATTAGGATTATTGTGACAAGACAGAGGTATCTTTTGTCTTTTCCCGAGCCGTGTCAGTGCCTGCTGCATTTATCACAGTCATCACACAGTCGTAAAGCTTTCAGCTTCCACACCTTGTCCCATTTTTCTCCCAGCAGCAGGTCTGTGGTATATTCACTCTTAAAAGTCTATTATAGCAAAGTGGTAACTGATAAACTGGAGGTTAAGGTGCACTGACACTTGCACGACTTTGATGCACACACTTGCACACACTGTGTTGTGCAGGAGAGTAAACTTGTCTTTAACTGGTGCAGATTGAACGTGAGAGGGGCACCGGCGTGTGCAACTGCACAAAGAGAATTTTGAAATGTTCAAAAATCTTACATGCATAAATCTCGTGCATCGTGGCACGATCTGCTTGCCAACACTACGTGCAGCTTGTCAAGTCGAGTAAAGAAGAAGTGAATAGAGCGAGTGGTTGCATCAGCTCACTGAATCAGAGTGCAGCTCATCTGAACGATTATAACAAGATGTTAAATCTATCATAAACATACTTTTACAGCTGCACACAAGAAGGAAAGAACATGCAACTGTTTTACCAAGCCATGACAATGTAAACAGGAAAAATAATTACCATTTTAGACGGCTCCAAAGGCTTTCTGTAGCTCATTCAGCACGCACACGCGAGAATGGCTCCAGCTGGAATGGTCCTCTGTGATTCAGGAAGCAATTAGAGCTGTTTTCAGCAGCCAACTTGCAGAGAAAATGATTAATCCGCTACAAAATAATTATTTTATATACGCAGCATCCAACGCAGAGTGCATGGCAGCCGGTGGAACAAAGCACGGCGTCCAGCTGGGATCGTCACAATGACGTCCATGCTGGACCCTGCCTCGTGCCCTATGACTGCTGGGATAGACAACACCCCCCCCCATCCCACCTTGTGACCCTTAATTGGAATAAACTGATATAGAAAATGAGTGAATGTTTGTGCCTCTAAAGAGGCTCCTTTTTGGCAGCAGGGGGCACTGTTCTGGTGCTCAATACCTTAAGCCCCCCTGACGACTTTTATTGCACACTTGCATGCACATTGTTGTGACGATCCCACCCACTGTGTTCCCAGCTGGATGCTAGGCTTTGTTCCATTGGCTGCCACATGTACTGTGCTGGATGCTGCGTATATAAAATGATTATTTCTTAGCGAATTAATCATTTTCTCTGTGAGTTGGCTGTTGAAAACAGCTCTAATCGCTTCCTGAATCACAGAGGAGCACTCCAGACGCAGCTGTTCTCGTGTGCGCTGAACGACGTGGAGAAAGCATTTGGAGCCGTCTAAAAAGGTAATTATTTGTCCTGTTTACATTGTCATGGCTTGGTAAAAGAGTTGCATGTTCTTTCCTTATTGTGTGTAGCTGTAAAAGTATGTAGATTTAACATCTTGTTCGAATTGTTCAGACGAGCTGCGCTCTCATACGGTGCGCTGATGCAACCACTCACACTGTTCATTTCTTCTTTACTCGAATTGATGAGGTGCACATAGTGTTGGTGAGATCGTGCAACATTGCATGACATTTATGCGTGAAAGAATTTTTGAAAATTTCAAAATTCTCTTTGCGGAGTTGCACATGCCGGCGCCTCTCTCACATTTAATCTACACCCGTTAATGATGAATTTACTCTCCTGCACAACACAGTGCATGCAAGTGTGTGCATCAAATCGTGCCAGTGTCAGGGGGCCTTTAGGCTGTCCTTCAGCACAGGGAATGTGAAACGTTGGCCGACTAAGCGACTTGTGTAACAACTTAACGTCAAAAGATGAATCGACTAAGTGTGTTTAGTCCACTAAACAAGATTAGACTGCTTTATGAAACTGGATCCAGGTGTATCCTTCGCAGCCCAAACAATCCCATGAGTCATTGAGAACAAAAAAAATTCAAGACAAAATGGTTGATTTAAGAATAAAAATTCTTTAAAAAAAAGACACTTTTTGGCTGAAATATAGTATTGTAAATGACTGTTTCTCAGTGAAGTATAAATTAGTACTGAAAAATAACTATGGGTTACGCCTACTATGCTAGCTTGTCACTGCTGTCAAGGTTGCCCAGTAACAGACGGTAGAGGCATTAAAGCGTTCAGTGGGCTTGACGTGTCCTTTTAGAATGCTTTGTTGATTAATTAATTAATTAATTGCTTCATACATTAAAACATCTCCAACCCAAAAAGACTTAAAATAGACATTATTATTACAGAGACCAAAACTGAAAGCAGAAACACTTCTCAATAACAGTGCTAACAAAATAAACCTTCCTAATGTTTCTTCCAAGCTTCAGCAACAAAAGTGACCAACTTATTAAAAGTAAACAACCATTCTGTCCTGTTATCATTAGTTCTCCCAAAACATTTCAGGATTTCAAACAAACATTTCATTCATTAAAGTTATTTTAGAAGGGACAATATAAAAGAAAATGAGATGCACTCTTAACTTCTCTGAAATTGTAAAGTTCCCAAAGTGTGTGTTCCTCTAAAGATAGTTTTAAATCTGACATCCTCAAGAGCCAGGAGAAGGATTCCTGTTCTTAATTGAGCAACCAAAGATCTCTGATTTCTTAATTTTTCTTGAACATAAAATTCGGCAGCGTAATTATGTTTGATTTGAATGTACTATGTCCTTAATTTGATTTTTAACAAAATATCAAATGTTGGGGTTTTGGTCTCCAGAGTCTGAAGTCCAGACCTCTGTAGAAGGCAGCCTTAGAAGGATGCAGCCTCTGAATTGGGACACTGTTTCAGTCTTCGTCCAGTGTATACTGACATTTCTCAGGTGTTCTGAGTCTGACATTGTTCAGTGCTTACACAGGCTGAATGTTGGGTAGGTTTGTGGAAACCAGTGCCTTTAGTGCCTTTGTTGGCAAGGAAAGGTTTACGGACATTGGGCCTCATGTATCAATGTTGCGCACTTGTGGCGTAAATTTACGGCGTAAACTTGAAATACACCAAAGTCGCCGTGACATGTATCAAGCAGTGCACACCTGCCCATTTCTGGCGTACGCCTGACGTGATCTTGATAAATGCGGCCGGTGGAAACGATCATAATTATAATAAACATGCCCATAAATATTCAGACTCCGCTTCAGACACACCCTCATTTTACGACATGGAAGCCAGGAAGACGGCAATGAAAAAGAACTCCACCAATCACGACACGTGCCAAAAGCGGCCGTCGTATCAATTGTTTTGTAGTATATAATCAATAAAGTGTTACAGTGGTCCCTCATTAATCGCTGGAATTACGTTCTAAAAAATAGCCCGTAATACGCAAAACCGCAACGTAGTCAGCGTTATTTTTTATAATTATTATAGACATTTCAAATGTAAAACCCCTCACTACACAGTTTATACACTTTCTCAATCAGGCATGAACATTTTCTCACTTTTCTCTCGTGTGTAAACACTCTCAAAGTTCAAACCTTAGTAGGAAAATAATACCAAACTGTTTCAGGCCCAAACATTTGTTTGAGAAATAAAAATAGAACGTTTTCCTATAAATAATTATGATGGCATTTAGAACTAACGAATTAATTTTAACAATCAATGAACGAGGTCGGACACATAAGAAATTATTAATAGTGACTCACCAGTATTTCATAGATCGGGCCTCTGCGTCCTGGCGCTGCGCCTTTTTCCACTCACACCTGGCTGCAGCAGGTGTTTGTTTCCGAGTGACAAACACAGTTATGAGTAGTTGTTGGCGGTCTTTTCTCTTCTGGGCAACAAGATTCTTATAAACAGATACGCAGAACACAGAACACTGTAAAAAAAAAAGGCATGCAAAATTGGACTAAATACTCCGCGAGATTCCGAGGCCATGACAGGTGAACGGCGTTATAGCGAGGGACCACTGTATTCTCTTTTCACATGTCAATAATTCTTGACGTGGATATTTGCTCGCTCAATTAATAAGACACGCCTAATCTGTCAGATTTCTGTTATGTGTCGACGCGGGTTGAGGAGCGGACCTGCGTCTGACGGAACCCAGCGCCAAAACAACCAGAAAGCGGTTCCAAAAACAAAACAATTTTATTTTTCCCCCTTCTGTGCAATACAAAGTGTACAAACGTAAACTGCGTCAGTCTGGCGGAGTGATGGACGGCACGCTCTCCAGCGCCAAAAAGGATCGAAGCCCGGCGCTTCTGGACCCACGTTCACCGCCAAACACCCCCCAGGTGGACACGACAAACCAACTCTGCGAAGGATAGAAAAGGTGAGGTAAGTCAGCAGCTACAACTAATATCCTTCAAAGGCACACACTATCAGCAACACATTCAGGACTGAATTTAAGCTTTATATAAATGAGCAGCTTCTCACAACAGGTGGAGGATCATCAGTCTGCATGCCACGGCCGTGAGAAGCAAGCTGCACAATTCTCATCAATGTTCACATATACTGCATAACAAAATACCAAGTTACTGTTAACAATTATTCAGACAATCAAATCACCTCTGATGTGTGCTGACAGCATGTGTCCCTCACCCGTCCTCCTTCACAGGCACGATGTGTCAAACCCAGGCGCGGTCCTCAGCGTCTCACAAACGAACATCACAAGGTCGAGTTCCCGGCAATTCTGCTTGAATCACACATGGCCTAAATGCAGAACGCCATCTCATTATCTGCTTCAGCTGAAAGTCTTTAAGGTTGCACGTGAGCACCATCCACGGGTGCTGCACATCACGTTGATGAGGGTGAAGGACTCTTCTGCCAGCACCCTCTCCACAGACAATAAATCAGTTTGCATACCACTTGGAGAGCAAAGAAAAGAAAAGAACACCAAAATGTCCAGCCAAACCCCCCCAACACACAACAGTACCCCCCCTTTAACGGGAAGCCTCCCGGCGACCGAACAGACCAGGTCCGAGAACAGCACCTCCCTCCGGGGTCCTCGTCAGGAAGCAGACAGCGTAACGCTCCCAAGGTCCACCACAGACAGCAGGACAGGGCACCGCAGCTGGAAGGCCGGCTGGCATCAACAAAAACCCCAAAAGAGTCCCAAGTACAACCTAACATACAAGAAAAACACAAAACCCACCCAAAACCTCCCCAGGGGACCGTCCCATCCAACCCCGGGAAGAAAAGAAAAAACTCCCGAATACAAAAGCCCAACACAACCCCACAAACACAATGCAAACATAAATGCACCAAGCGGGATTTGTATTGATTATTATGTAGTATAATCAGGAAAGTGTTATTTATGTAACATATGCATTGATTTGTATAATGGCACTGTTTATCATGTTGATCATCTTCATTTTTATGTGGATTCCAGCGCTGGTTCATTTTGGTGTATAATTTACGCCACCTCTCGACCTGGTGTATATTTTCAGCGCAGCGTACGCCAACGACCACATTGATAAATGCCAAGTAGTGCAGCCCTTTTTGGCGTACACCCCATATACGCTCAAATATCGCCGTACGCAACATTGATACATGAGGCCCATTGACTTCACAGATGCTGCTGTGATCTTTGCAAAATAAATGGACCCTGATTGTATCGTGACTAAGTGAGGAATCAGACTGCCTGGGTTTCTTGGAAACCAACAAACCTGAGATGTTTTGTAAAGAAGAATGGTCCAAAATAACTTCAACCAGAATCCAGACTCTCTTGGAAGCTATAGGAAGTGTTTAGAGGCTGTTATTTCTGCTAAAGGAGGATCTACTAAATATTGATGTATTGTTTTTTCTTTTGGGGTGCCCAAATTTATGCACCTGCCTAATTTTGTTTAAAGAATTATTGCACACTTTCTGTAAATCCTATAAACTTAATTTCAGTTCTCAAATATCACTGTGTTTGTCTGTTGTACGATATATGAGTATTTAACTAAAATTGCTGAGCCAAACAACCAATGATTTATCAAGGTAAATCATGGAAATCATCAGGGGTGCCCAAACCTTTACATACAACTGTAGATGTTAAGGCACTGGATCCTTGCCAGTAGAACAACTGTGACCCAATACCAATACTTTCCCTTTGCCCTTTCCCTTCATTTTGTGTGTACACGTGGAGTGTACTGTAGTGTGTCCCATTTTCTTAATGCCCCTTTCACACCGGTGTCACCGACCGAACGGCCCCCCTAAAAATCGGTCCCCCTGATGACGCCGTTCACAGATTAACACCTCGTTTCTGCTTCAAACTGCACACCAGTCATCATCTGTCTCAGCAACAGATATCTGAAGCTTTAGTACAACAATCATTTCCGCATAAATTCAGCATTATTTCATCCTAAAAGGTGGCGGAAGCAATCAGAATGCAGCGGCTAAATGAGCTGCTAGCTGATGTGTTCACTGCGTGTCGAACATTTCACAGCGTCACAGAATTTCTCCTCGTTTCTGCTTAAAACTGACTTCAGAATGATTTAAGAGGATTTACCTTCATCATCTGATGGTTAATAATCCCATTAATCCATTTGATTGTTTTGGGTGAAGAGACTCTGTCTCAGACGTGCTGCTGTGGTCCGAAATGACACATGCACAGATGCAAAAGGCGGACTGATTTTTAGGGGTGGACTGTTTGGTCTGCGACATCAGGCCTGCTTCAAGTTGCATATGCTGCATAGCTATTAACGCAGGAATGTCTGCATCAGTTTCGCGCAGCAGGGGGGAGAGCAGACTGCCTGGACATGCAGATGTACAACCCCTGGCAAAAATTATGGAATCACCAGCCTCGAAGGATGTTCATTCAATTGCAGTGTTGTATAAAGTACTGGAAAATCACACTTAAATAAAAGTACAGATACCCATTAAAAAAATGACTGGTAGAAGTTCAAGTCACTGATTGAAATACTACTCAAGTAAAAGTCTTAAAGTATCTAGTATTTATTGTGCTTAAGTATGACAAGTAATGTGCAACTAAATGTACTCAAGTATTGAAAGTAAAAGTACAAGTAAATGTTAATAATCAAAAACGGACAGATTTTTTTATTAAATTTTATTAGTCAAAATACTGAAAATTGTGCACATCACACAAAAACACTTCAGAAACAAGGTTTCAAAACCTAAACGAGAGTAGGCTACTCACTGGGTATTCACAGGAAACAGTTATTTATTTCTATATGTATTTATTTTCATTGTTACATGGTTTTATCTTTTCTGTTGTGTTTTGTTTCATTAGGTTATTTTTGTCTCTTTCTCTAAAATTGTATTGTAACATTATTAGTCTATTGACTGTTATTGTCTATTATGTAGACTATTATTTTTGTTGCTATAATATATGAATAAAAATAAATTTAAAAAAATACAATTTGATTCTTTTACGACAACGAACGCTGAGCCATTAATTATACAGAAAACAAATCAACACAAATGTGCTGATGCGAACAGCTTAATGCTAACTTAACATAGAAAACACCATAGACATGCTAATGCGTTAGCATCGGTCCCGTTTTTAAATTATAAAATACATCTATCAACTGTTTCAGAAGACCATAATAGGTCGGTTTAACATAAAAATATTAAATAATACTCACAGACATATGCTCTTCGGGGTTTTAGCGGGGAAAAATTAGGATAAAGTGAAATATAGCAATCAATCCACGAATCATAGATCGAAGCACTGCTTCGACCTGTGAATTACTGCTTCAATTGGTTCAAGGTTCAAAGCAAAGCTGCGCGGCAGAAATGTTGATTACAGACCCGCTGCAGGTCTGTAATCAATGTAGAGAAATGATCATTTTCCTGATAAACAAGTGCACAACTGCAAAAAAGCCCACCGGACATGCCTCATGACAAATCGGCCTGACTCCGTTGCAGTCACTAGTAATCAGTGGTGTCTCTGGGTGAAAACACGACTTTTTTCGTGTGTGTGTGTGTGTTTTTTTTTTGTAACAAGTCGAATAGAATAATATGGCGAATAGAAAATGTATCGGAGTAGAAGTACGCAATTAAGGTCAGAAATGTAGTGAAGTAAAAGTGAAAGTAAGCTAAATTAAAAAAAACTCAAGTAAAGTACAAAGTCTCCCAAAACATACTTAAGTACAGTAGTGAAGTATTTTTACTTTGTTACTATACGACACTGTTTTTGTAGAAAAAAAGCAGATCACAAAACTAAAGTCATTTCAAATGGCAACTTTCTGGCTTTAAGAAACACTAAAAGAAATCAGGAAAAATAATTGTGGCAGTCAGTAACGGTTACTTTTTTAGACCAAGCAGAGGGGAAAAAATATGGAATCACTCAATTCTGAGGAATAAATTATGGAATCACCTTGTAAATTTTCATCCCCAAAACTAACACCTGCATCAAATCAGATCTGCTCGTTAGTCTGCATCTAAAAAGGAGTGATCACACCTTGGAGAGCTGTTGCACCAAGTGGACTGACATGAATCATGGCTCCAACACGAGAGATGTCAATTGAAACAAAGGAGAGGATTATCAAACTCTTAAAAGAGGGTAAATCATCACGCAATGTTGCAAAAGATGTTGGTTGTTCACAGTCAGCTGTGTCTAAACTCTGGACCAAATACAAACAACATGGGAAGGTTGTTAAAGGCAAACATACTGGTAGACCAAGGAAGACATCAAAGCGTCAAGACAGAAAACTTAAAGCAATATGTCTCAAAAATCGAAAATGCACAACAAAACAAATGAGGAACGAATGGGAGGAAACTGGAGTCAACGTCTGTGACCGAACTGTAAGAAACCGCCTAAAGGAAATGGGATTTACATACAGAAAAGCTAAACGAAAGGCATCATTAACACCTAAACAGAAAAAAACAAGGTTACAATGGGCTAAGGAAAAGCAATCGTGGACTGTGGATGACTGGATGAAAGTCATATTCAGTGATGAATCTCGAATCTGCATTGGGTAAGGTGATGATGCTGGAACTTTTGTTTGGTGCCGTTGGTGAGATTTATGAAGATGATTGCCTGAAGAGAACATGTAAATTTCCGCAGTCATTGATGATATGGGGCTGCATGTCAGGTAAAGGCACTGGGGAGATGGCTGTTATTACATCATCAATAAATGCACAAGTTTACGTTGATATTTTGGACACTTTTCTTATCCCATCAACTGAAAGGATGTTTGGGGATGATGAAATCATTTTTCAAGATGATAATGCATCTTGCCATAGAGCAAAAACTGTGAAAACATTCCTTGCAAAAAGACACATAGGGTCAATGTCATGGCCTGCAAATAGTCTGGATCTTAATCCAGTTGAAAATCTTTGGTGGAAGTTGAAGAAAATGGTCCATGACAAGGCTCCAACCTGCAAAGCTGATCTGGCAACAGCAAACAGAGAAAGCTGGAGCCAGATTGATGAAGAGTACTGTTTGTCACTCATTAAGTCCATGCCTCAGAGACTGCAAGCTGTTATAAAAGCCAGAGGTGGTGCAACAAAATAGTAGTGATGTGTTGGAGCGCTCTTTTGTTTTTCATGATTCCATAATTTTTTCCTCAGAATTGAGTGATTCCATATTTTTTTCCCTCTGCTTGGTCTAAAAAAGTAACTGTTACTGACTGCCACATTTTTTTTTTCCTGATTTCTTATAGTGTTTCTTAAAGCCAGAAAGTTGCCATTTGAAATGACTTTAGTTTTGTGTCATGTCTGTGATCTGCTTTTTTCTACAAAATTAAACAACTGAATGAACATCCTCCGAGGCTGGTGATTCCATAATTTTTGCCAGGGGTTGTAGTTTTTTACATTGGAAAATATATTATTTCCAGGAGTTAATGTTCTTTATTACTGATTTCTCTTATCTGATTTCTTTTCTGGTTTATTGTTTTTTCTGTGCCACACTGCAGGTGTGCCCTCTGATTTGTCTTCTAGTTTAGATTTCTTTTTGTGCAGCGCTGCAGGTGTGCGCTCTGATTTCTGTTAAAGTTTATCATTCTTCCTGTAACCGTGGAGCTGGACCCAGCATTCACTTGCACGCGTTTGTGAACCGTCTGTGAGTGGACGTGGAGCTGTCCTCTGTGAGGAGTTATAGTGGATGTGGACATGTCCTGTCACTGGCAATCGGACTGTAAGCAGGACTTAATTGACTTTATTTAACACAATCGTGAGAGAACTTGAGGAGGTGAGGGTGAGGAGCTGCAGCCAGGCTGTAATGATCTTTTTTTTTTTCATTTAATTGTTCACATGTGCTGTTTGAGTGGTATAGATTTACTGCATTGTGTACATGGTATAAAAGGTTTGACAACAATCCTTTGTGATTTATAGCTCAGCAACAATGGAGTACAGCAGGAATCATAAATTGGTGTCAGGTAACATTAAATTGAATCTCTCCTGACTCTACTGTTGATTATGAACAGACCCAGCAAATGACAGAGTTGCAGGAGTTGTAATCCATGCTTGTTTGTGGACTCAGATGCCACGACAGTCTTGGTGCTGTTAAATCGTAGTGTTGCGTTTGATACCATGGATCATCATATTTTATTTGATAGGCTGGAGAATCATCTTGGGTTTACTAGAACTGCCCTTACATGGTTGACGTCATACCTGTCCAGTCATTCTTACTGTGTTTTGTGCAATGACACTACCTCTGATCTTAGGGAAATGACGTTTGGGGTTCCGCAGGGATCCAGTTTAGGCATCCTGCTTTTTTCCCTTTATCTAGCACCCCTTGGGAATATACTGTGGCATTTTGGGATTGCCTTTCATTGCTGTGCTGATGACACCCAATTGTACATGCTGATAACTGCTAGTAATCTCATTCACATAAAATCTTTGGAAAATTGCCTTGCGTCAGTGAGAAGTTGGATGTCTCGTAACTTCCTACTTTTAAATTCTGATAAAATTGAAATGATGGTTCTTGGTCCAGCAAGGTATCGGCATCAATTTAATCAACTAGCGCTTAGCTTAGGTTCGTGTGTCATACATCATACGGACAAAGTGAGGAATCTTGGGGCAATTTTCGATCCTACGTTGTCTTTTGACCTCCACATTAGAGACATTATGAGGACTACTTTCTTCCATTTGCAAAATATAGCGAAGATTCATCCCATCCTGTCTATGGCTGAAGCTCATCAGCAACCCACGTACTGAGGGGATTGGTTGCAAGGAAAACCTGCAGTGTCTCGGCCCTGGTTGCCCACCCCTGGTTTAGGTCTAGACCAGGGCTGTGTAGAGCCCGCTCAGCATCTGGTGTATACTCAGGTCAAAGGATGGGGCTCTGTCAAGTGGGGGATTGGGACTTGCTCTGCTTACAGCCTGAAACATATGTGTGGTGTAGGGTTGGCAAGAGGGGGAGTGGGCTGAGCACTGGATGCAATGAGATGTCCTCTGGCTGCTGCAGGGTGTCCTGCACGTGGAGCAAGTCCTCTGGGTGCAGCGGGGTGTCCTCTGGGTGGAGCAGGTCCTCTGGTTGTTGGCCTGGGTGGGGAGCTTATCTGTTGGTTGCTCCTGTGGGACGTGCTTTGTCTGCGGTTGAGTGCAATGTCCTTCAGGGTCTTTGCAAAGATTGGGACTGCTGACTTGAGGATATGTCATCATATAGGCTGTGCAGGTCTACGGTGGGGTGGAGTGCCATATAAACATTTGGCTTCAATGCACACACTCTGGAGATTTGTGCATTTATCCTTTGGATGAGGGTGGGGTGGAAGTCCCATCTGGGTAGCAGGGCTGACATGACTACCTTTGTGTCTAGGAATCTGGAAGGGTTTTTATCACTCTCTTGATTGACATCGCCTTCTCTTCTCCCTGCCTTCTCAGGTCATTCCTGCCAGTGTGTATAATAATATGGCTGGAGGACCCACAGTCTCCATCAATAGATCCATGGTGTGTCTTGTATTGCGACACTTGAGAGTTTTTCAACTCTGTGGTTAGGGAAAAGTTTTTTCTCTTCCACATATCTCCCATTTGAGTCCATGAGGAGAACAATTTGGGGGTTTTGTGTTGGGTTTGTTTCTGTAGGTGTGGTAGTAGTGTTTTTTGGAGGAGGGGTCTCTTGTGTTTGCTTCCTAGCTTAGCACCTCTGTTGATTGGCTAGGATTGTGGTCTGGGTGTTGGGAAGGTGTCGTGACACAGACCCACAACAGGGGGCGCTAAGGAACGGACAATGGATAAGCCCACCAGTAACAATTTAATGTTGTGAAAACACACAACGGAATACAGACAGAGATATGGATTGCCAATGATACACCAGGTGACGTGTGGGCAGGCTCGAGGATAGAAGACCTCTGGCGAGAGAAGAGCTGATTCCCACACAGCTTCCACCACCAGCGGGCCTCAAGAACATCGGAGCCGCCAAGTCCCGAGTCCCCAGGTGGCCTCTGCCTTCGGCTGTCGACCCTGGTACTGCTGGCAGAGAACAGAGAAAATCCAGGTGAGTGTGAATCCGCACACTCAGTAGTCCACTCACAGTCAATGTTCTTTTGGGAGGGAGCACCTCCACCTCCAATCACACACTCGTGCAGCTCCTGTGTAACCACTTATCTGCTACGGAGCGTGATGCGAAGTCGTCGCGGTCACGCCCTTCTCCAACTCCGATAAGAACACCACAGGGCAAGCGGCTGCAAGGAAGAGTTATGTTAGCAGAGAAATTTACCACAGAGAAGATTACCTCTTGGTTGCTGATTTCTCGGCGGGGAGGTGGAGTTGTAGTCCGGCTTTTATGGTGATGTGGTGAATGAGTGACAGCTGGTGCAGATGATGAATGACAGATGTCACTCTCCGTTGCTCCGACGCCCTCTCGTGCTTGAAGCCCGCAGTCCAAGCAGGGCGCCATCTGGTGGTGGTGGGCCAGCAGTACCTCCTCTTCTGGCGGCCCACACAACACTGGGTCCTGTTGATCTTCACTCTCCTGTTGGGGGGGGGGGGGGGTGTAAAGGCCCCCTGACACGAGCATGCCTTTGATTCACGCACTAGCACAACCTGTATCGTGCTGGAGAGTAAACTCGTCTTTAACGAGTGCAGACTGAACGTGAGTGGGGCGCCAGTGTGTGCTATTAGACACAGTGAATTTTGAAATGTTCAAAAACTCTTTCAAGCATAAATGTCATGCTATGTCTGCTATAAACATACTTTAACAGCTGCACACAAGAAGGAAAGAACACACAACTGTTTTACCAAGCCATGACAATGTGACAATGTAAACATGACAAATAATTACCTTTTTAGATGGCTCAAAATGCTTTCTGCAGCTTGTTAGGCACGCGCACACGCATGCGCACACCGAACGGCTGAAGCTGGAGCGGTCCTCTGTGATTCAGGAAGTGATTACAGCCGTTTTCAACAGCCAATTTGCAGAGAAAATGATTAATCTGAAACTAAATAATTATTTTATGTACACAGCATCCAGCACAGAGAGTGTGGCAGCCGGTAGAACAAAGAACAGCATCCAGCTGTGATCACAGCGGGTGGGATCGTCACGACGACGTGCGTGCTACTGCGTGAATCAAAGACATGCTCGTGTCAGGGGGCCTTTATTGTCAATGAAATCATCCGCTGAAGCACCTGATCATTAATGAAACTGGTAGCAAGGAAAACCTGCAGTGTCTCGGCCCTTCATGGCACGTGATTGCCCGCCTGTATTCTCAGAGCAAGTGAGTCATCGGCTATGAAATGGTTATTTTATATAATGTGGTGTCAAACAGGATAAAGCAAGTTGCATTGACAAGTCTGAGCCGTTTGCATATTTATACAGAAGGCCAGAAGTCAGTGCTCTGCATCATCCATTGTTCAGGTTTTCAAACCTCCCTTCTTTGCAAATCAGAGTTACCAGAGGTCGCAGTTGAATTGATCAGGTTTGTGTCCAAGACTTGTATTACTATCTAAAGTTTTTAAAGTTTTCGATGTTTGACATCTGTGCGCACATGCACGAAGCCACACATAGTTTACACCGGTTAGTAGAAGAAAAGAAAATTATGACAGTGTAGTGGTTTTAAGAATAAATCCAGTACAGCCTGGAATGACATTGACATTGTAATGGTGAAAAGTGTTATTGAGGGTATTGTAAAACCACTATTGCACATCTTTAACTTGTCTTTTCAAAATGGTGTATTTCCACACCAGTCATTCCTATTTATAAAGTAGGAGACAAACACCACTTTACAAATTAATGGCCAGTATCAATACTTTCCCAGTTTTCTAAAATAATATGTTTCATATCACTGACATTAATGAGTTTAGCTTCTCACCATCTCACCATGCCATTTAGGTCCTTAAGACATTTTTTTTTTTTTTTTCAGTATCAATTTTGATTATCCAGGGCAGAGAAATTTACTTATTTTCAAAGTTCCAAATATTTTTACATGTATTTTACATGGTAGACAGTCACCGACTGACCTCAAGGGCTGTCAAGGTGTGCGCCACAGCTGAGGTTAGCGTTTCCAATTTCAGTGTCGACTGTTCACTGAATTTGCACAATATATCCTCTATTAGCGTGAGATCTCCTAATATCGCTCCATGAAGATTTGGCATTTTCGTTTTCAGTGTCGACTCAACATTTGGCATTTCCGGTTTTAATGTCGACTCAACATTTGGCATTTCCGTTTTCTGCATTGCTGTACCATACAACGAGCTTGCTCATAATATTATAAAACTATTCAGAAATCTATTTGACAGTTTTGTAGACATGGATGCAGAAATAACTGATCAACAGCCTTGGCATTGATTGATTTAGTAGAGGAAGTAACGGAATGTGTCAATTAAAAAAGGTATTCAGTTGGAGTGTTCTTAGATCTTAAGAATGCATTTGACACAATCATGATATATTGATTAGATAAATGGAGAAGCATGGTTTTCTGAGGTGTTGTTTTAAACTGGTTACATTGTTATTTACTTCACAGACAACAATTTGTACAAATATACCAATATAAATCTAGATTCATAAATGTTACATGTAGTGTACCTCCAGGGTCAGTATTAGTGCAAAAAATGTTTATTGTGTATATTAATGACAAGTGTAGAGTATCTGAGACATTAAAATTTGTGTTATTTTCAGATGACATGGATATTTTCTGTTCTGGTGTGGAATTGCAGCAGCTTTTGGAGGTGGTCACAAAATAAATAAGTTAAAAAATTGGTTTGACATAAATAAATTGTCTTTAAAACAAAACTAGTTTTATGTTGTTTGGAAACCATAAGATATGGTAAATGAAGAAGTAAAAGTAGGTGTTGACAATGTAAACATTGAAAGAGTGAATTAAATTAAATTCCTTGGTGTGACCACAAAATCTGTTGGAAACCACATGTGAAATATGTTTGAGGGAAGTTGTCGCAGAGCATTACTATCCTGGGGGAAAACAAGACACATAATAAATAAGGAAGGATTATATACTTTAAATTGTACATTGATTTTTACCATATTTGAGTTACAGTGTAGAGGTTTTGGAAAACACATATACAAGTAATATACAAACAATAAATACAATGTAGAAAGGGGTCATTAGATTAATAAATTATGCTGGATGTAGGAAGCATACAAATGAACTTTAAAAAAAACAAGCTCGACAATTTCAGGATCTGATTAATTTTACAACAAATAAAATCCAAAGCAAGAAATAATCTAATAATCTAATAAGTTTTTAGAGAGAGAAGGGGGATATAACTTGACAAGGGAACTGAATTTAAAAATGGTGTGTGTCAGGACAAATTTGAAAAAGATGTGTGTTTCTGTGTCAGGTGTAAAATTCTGGAATAGTCTAACAGATGAATTTAAGCAAAGTAAAAAGATTCATCACTTTAAAGGACTATATTAAATACTTATTTTAAATAAATATCAAGATGAAATACAGCAGTTCAAGCCAAGATAGCACTGTAACAAGAAATATTATTTTGTTTTGTTATTTTGTTTTTGCTTGTTGTTTTTGATCAGAAAACTGAACATTGTTTTGAAATGGTACATAATGTAAGTAGTTGGAAAAAATGGTAAAGTGGTTGTTAAATAGGGCATCACAGTGTCTTTTGAACCCTGCGTGATATCACAGGATTTGACCACTTATGGGGACAGCCGGTCCCGTTGTGCAATATATACACAGCATAACTTCACATAGAAAAGTAGTGCGCTGTTTTGTTTTTGGCTGAAATCACCGAAGCAGTTGCGAAAAGTGTTTTTTTTTTTTTTTTTTCAGTTCCCAGTGGAGAAGGGAAGACGAGGCAAACCGGAGACGTCGTGTCAGTAAGTACTAGCCTACACAGCTAACCAGAGTAGCTACGTTCTCTCACCTGCAAAACCGCCTCGACACGTTTGAGCTCCGGGTCATAAACAAACTGCAACACATGTCCACTTCCCACCGCATCATCACTTTGTCTTTGCATTTTCACTTTGTTTATGTCTAATTTGCCCAAAAACTCAGAGAAAATGCTGTGTTTTTCCCCCAAAAGTAGAGAAATTATGTCAAATTCATCATAGTTTACCCCTTTAGCGTCCGCCCTCAAACGAGACTGCAGTGTCCAATTGAGTTATGCAACGGGGTTTATACTTTTAAACTAATTTATTAGTTTATACTTCCGTCTACTCCATTTTGAACATATAGGGAGAAGGAAATGTGGAATGTAAATGTTTGAACGTTTGAAATAAATAAAAAATAATTAAAAACTAAAGGACAGCATGTTTTCTGACCTCCTGAACACCACATATGTGCCTGTCTACGTGGTTGACGTGTCTGTGATATCTCCAGAAAGACTTCATTTATCAAGTTGAAATTTTGTACACAAGTTAACCTCCCTCAAACCTTGCACAAGTTCAGTGTGGGGCATGTTTTGATTCTGAATGTGACCATCAGTGGGCAGAGACTCTTGTGTACAGTATATATGTGTATATGATATCTTGGCAACAACCATGTGTCAAGATGAAACTTGTTATAAGGTCACGATGAACACCTCAGACAAGTTTGACATTTGACGTGTTTTAATTGTGGTCACCAGGCGGCTAAGTCTGAAATCTTTTGTACTTAATATTATTACGAAAAGTACATTAATCAATGAGTTTGTGACAGGGGCATGAAAACAGAGCACTTTTCACGATGGGGCACAAAATGTGGGGTGACAGGGGGTATGGGTGTTATGGTTAGGTTTACGGGAGGGGACACACTTGTGCTATGGTTATGGTTAGAGTTAAGAGAAGGGGGAGGATTATAAATAGCAAAATGAAAAAAAAAGTGTCACGAAAATGGTGCACTTTTCGTGAAGGGGCACAAAAATGTGAGACTGGGCTGGATGAAACATGGTCCATGAGGTCACATCCCTGAAACTTTGATAGTGGGCCCATTTCAGTGGTTATTGTGGTCACTTATGGGTACAATCTGAAAAACATAGTGTATGTGACAACTCCATAAGGTTTTCATTGTGATCAAACTTGCTACCTTAGATTATACCTTTGAAAGATGAACAGTCTTGCACAGGTTTGGGGTTGGTCAGGTTAAGTATGGCCCTTGTTTGTTTATTTCACTCCATGAAAGCATTTTTGCTGATTTTCAATAACTTTGGACATTTTATTATTTTTTTCTAATAATTTATGATCACATTCCAAATTATGAACTTGAAATTCTGAAATTCAGGTGTGCCATTTTGACCATTGTGTTGTTGGACATTATTTCTCAGCTTTAATTATTTACTGACAAACACTGTATTTTGCAAAATGCTGCAAAATGATAACTGTAGTTACTGATAAATAACTGTAGTTTGTGTCAGTGTATTTAAGGGACATTATAATGTGTTGCTAAATTGTTAGTCCTCTGGCAGTATTTAAGGAAAAGCATTTGGCTTTTCTATGACATAGCAGTGAGTCAATTACCATCAAGTACCATCAGGTTTATCAATTGTTTCTGTGAAGTGTTCTGTAATTTATGTCTGTAAGATGGCCCAAGCAGAGGGTCACCCCTTTGAGTCTGGCCTGCTTGAAGTTTCTTCCTCAGAGGGAGTTTTTCCTTACCACTGTTGCTCTGAGGGTTCGTAAGGTTAGACCTTACTTGTGTGAAGCACCTTGAGGCAACTCTGTTGTGATTTGGCAATATATAAGTGAAAATAAATTGAAAAATTGAAAAAAAAATTGAAGTAATTTGATTAAAAATAGTGTGTATTTGTAAAGCTGATCTTGCTAAGAAAAACAAAAAGATATATATTAAAAAAATTGGTATATACGTATGTGGTCTTTTGCCTCCAACAGCAACATCTGTTCATTCCATGACAATCAAGTGTGCATGTGATAGTCAATGTGCAAGATCTGCAGTCAACAAAAATAGTTCAACATTTATTTAAAATGAAACTTCAGATGAAATGCTTAAACCCACTTAATTGGAAAGCTGTGCACACTTCATTTGTTTGCTTTGCTTGTCCAATATTTAACATGTAGCACCCTCTGCTGGACAAATAAACTATTCAAGGAGCACAAAATGCTGGATATTTCCAAGATTTGTCTGTAGTAGGCTACACTGAACAACTGAAACAGACAAACATCTCTGATTAAAGCACATGTACCAGTCAGAAAGGGACATCAGTTATGTTAAACACTTGCTTTAGATTCTTGGGGGAGGTGATGGTCTAGTGGTTAAGGTGTTGGGTTTGAGTCCAAAACATCATGGGTTCAAATCCCTGCCTGACTTATATATCTGGACATTGTGACAATGAGTGTTTAAGTTAAGCTACCTTTTACACAATACATGAGAAACATGTATATAAAAACACAAAATGAAGGGATTTTGGAAAGACCAGCCAATGACGTCACAGTGCAGCTCTACTCTAATTGGCTGTCACGCCCACCACTCAAAAACAAAACTGAAAAGATTGAAACAGAATGTGACCTTTTAACCTCTTAAAATAGGTCAAGGTTAGCCATCTTTGAACTTGGTCTGTGTCCCAATAATGTTTCCTGTAAATTTGAAGACTCTAGGAATAATAGGACTGGACTTATGCTAAGCACAGACAGACGGACAGACGGACAAACGGACAGATGCAAAGCTTTCGCAACACCTGATGGCCATGTCTCGGGTAATAATAACGTAATTTTCTTCTTTGGCACAAAGTGCCAGCGTCCTCTAGTTCAGGCTGAGAAACGCACTTGAGCAGACAAACACAACGGGACTTCTTTAGAAACGCTAGTTTCTTCAGCCATGACAAAGAACTAAAGTATTTTCAGATGTTTTCCAATATCAGGACGCTTTATGTGGATAGGATTTGTCAGTCTGTGATGATGAATCCCAGTGTAATGAAAAGGTAACATAAGGATTTATATTTACGCAGGTTTTAATATTTGAAACAGTCAAAACTCTTAAGATGACTGCAGCTTTCGCCCTGCGACAGACTGGCGTCCTGTCCTGGGTGTACCCCGCCTTGCGCTCTATGACTGCTGGGATAGGCTCCAGCCCCCCGCGACCCTTAATTGGACTAAGCGGTAGTCAATGAATGAATGAATGAATGAATGACTGCAGCTTTCAGTTCAGAACAGGACTGACACAATGATGACGAAGACACAGAAACACAGACAGAGGACAGATCACCAAGACAATGAAGACACAGACCAGCGACACGGACAGGGGACATACCACCAGGATGGTATGGGCCCAGAGTATGGGAGGGGGCCCACAAAAAACTGGCATTAAATGCATTTTTGTGTTGCATTTTATTCATGTCCATACAATTCATGTTGTAAAAGAATAGAATTAGAATGAATATATAAATGTTGCAAAACATAATTCTGCTCTAACAATAATATTGAAAGATCTCTGAGGGCCCTTCCACCCCTGCACAGTTTTACAGTGGTTTAGTCCAGGCTCACAGGCACCTTATATTTACTTTTACACCTTTGCACTACGGGAGTTGTCTTTTAATTTCGTTCTACCATGTGTATAATGACAATAAAAAGCATTCTATTCTATTCTATTCTATTCTATTCTATTCTATTACAATGACAGAAAAAACATGCATTAGCTTGCCTATCTTCTGTGGGATATAATATGACCACAGTCCAGTTGCACACACTCATCTGCCTACAAAAATACATGCACACACACACAAATTGGTTAAACTTTTTACAATAAAAAATGTATTATCAGAATGTAATATTAACATTATGAACACAATGGCCTTCAGTTTCAGACAAAGCAGGAGGTGCTGATCCAGGTTCTGGTTCCTCATCTTGTCAAATCATGTCAAATTTATTAATTTATATAGCGCCAGTTCACAATGAGACTGCCTCGAGGTGCTTCACACAGCATAATAAAAACAAAAAAATCGAATTCAAAATTTAAAAACACAATAAAAAGACAAAACCATAAAAGAACACAAGCAACGAAGATGTTAGTGAAGGTGAGCTTATGGAGCCACTTTACAAGCAAATTATTTAACTAAAATGTAATTAAATTTTAGTAACCTTTACAACATTTTTTTTCCTGTTTTGTCTATTTGCTTTTTAGGATTACCTAATAAATGGTGTGTCTTTGTAGTCCCAGGAACCGAGGGACAGATAGAAGATGGCTATACAAAATATATAATATTACAGAGAATTACAAAGTATACAGAAAAGGAATAGGGCTATTATGGTATGAATGTGGATAGTATATAATATGAATGAACCTTTTTCCTTATTTTTTAATAAACACAAATATACTGCATTGATTTATTCAGTCTAATATTGTTAAGAAATAACAGGAATTACCTTCTTTTTTCAAATACAGGGTTATAAAATATGTCATTTTTATTATGACATTATTTTATATTACTTCATAAGACAGTACAGTACTCCCTTAACCTACAAGTTGTAGGTTAAGGGAGTAATATTCTGAAAGTCTGTTTGTTATTAATATGGACTGAGTTTAGTGAATGACACTGACTATAAGATGGATGATCTGTTCTTTAATGCTTTGGTTGTAGAATATTGTAGTATGTATTTTTTTTTCTTCACAAAGAGAAATACACACTGTTAAGTGATGAATTACACTTACTTTTATTTAATTACTTATTTTGGAAAATGTTGTTAAATTAGATATTTTGCTGTGACTGTAGATCTTATATCCCTAACCCTAATTTGTAGTCAAGTTAACATTGGGGTATATCTCTGTTAAAATGCACAGGGATGCACCAAATTGCACCATTTTTCTAGAAAATGCTACAATTTGGTCCCCCAGACCCCCCAACTCAATATTGTTCCCCCAACTTTAAAAAGGGTTCTGACTCCCACGTGTGATCTAAGGTATACATGATTTAGACCTGGTTTGACTACGTATTAGAAATTTGGTGTTTCCGTTGATAAAAAAAGAGCACAACTGTGTGTGTGGGGGGGGGGGGGGCTCAATATGGCTAGTACCTAGGGCCCAGAATTTGGTGCTACGCCCCTGAGTGGAGCATCTTTTAATTTTGACCCCTGTGTAATTCTTCAATTGACCCCTACCTGGCTGCCTATTGAAAATTCAAGTGGCCAATCGGTTTTTCATAAGAGTAATGTCTAAGGAGTATCTGTGCCGAATTTGGTACTTGTTTCACCATTTGAAAGATTCCTCTGTAAATATTCTGTTATCTGCTGCACTAATAATATTTTAGTACAAATTTGTTCCTTTGTTGGCCACATGGGGTGGGGGGGGACTTTGTGCAACCACTTGTTTTTCCATGGTCACGGTTTGAGTATTTATATTTATTATATATATTTATATTTTTCATCATTGACCATGTGTTCAGGTTGCACCGCAAGGTGTATTACATGACTAACTACCTCAATAATGCTCTATTGAGTCAAAGGGTGAAATCACAAGCCAATGTTCTTTGTAAATGCAGTAAAATTAGCTTCAAATATATTAGGTGCAACTGTGAAAGAAAAGTTGTTCTGTGCTCAGAGAGCACTCAGGAACCCAAGATGTCTTACGCAGAGATGCTTATTGATGGGTTACAAGCTCGGACAACAGAAGGTCTGCAGTCAATGAGTGTGATAACATCAGTTCTAAATTCCTGCCAGTGGGTATTTATCCCACCTCTACTTACAGTAGATTTCGTGACCAGCATCATAAACCACAAACCAAACAATTACTTCTGGTGTCAGTGTAATATTTCCCCAGAATCTGCCTAATCTTTGACCCTGATGCATAACAAGCTGTTTTTCAGTGTGGAGAGAAACTCTTCAGCATAGGAGTTAAATTCATTCACAGCAACAATAAAGCAGCATACACATTAATGTTTCAATAATTATAATTTAACAATATATTATTCTGCAGTGAGCTTCTCTGTGTGATGATTAATTTTAATTTTGGTACTTGTAGTATGTATTTTGCTGTAAACACAATAGTACTTTTAATTAAACAACATTTTCATTGCAGGAATTTTTCCTTGTTAAATAGAGTACACCTACAGTGTGGTGTTTTTACTTTTATTTTATTAAAACATCCATGTACACATTATTCCACCTATGTGTACTTGTATACAACACATTGTGATGAAATATACAAGGATGCCCTCAAGTGGTGCCCAAAGGAGACGTGGCTACCTTGCTTAAATTCTTGCTCCCCCTCCACCAAAAAAAAAAAAAAAAAGATTAAAGGTAGAAAGTAATAACGTATGAAAACTGATGCAAAGTGTTTTTGTAACAGACATGTTTTGCAATATGATTTGCCACCTATCTGTTGGTAGAGATTGGACAAAACAGGTGGAACAAGATGAGAAATTGTCACTTGGAAACCTGGAAGTGGGTGATTGTGGGATGACCTACGAACTGATGAGCAACATGGTCACTGAAAGAAATAGATTTAATACCAGTTGTGTGTGGTGGGGGCAACAGGCCTTATGAAGAAGAACCTGAAGAAATACTTTGAGGCAATCCCTGGTCACCCAAGTGCAATTAAGGGAACAATCGCCATCTTGAAGAGAGCCCTCGGATACACTGCCAGCTATGGTTCGGGTACAACTAAAGAGTCTAGGCTGCAACTTTAGACCCCTGGTCTGGGGCCTATTGCATTTAATTAAAAAGAAATCAAAGAGAAATGGAAAAAAGTCGGAAAAAAAATACAAAAACCATTTGGCTGTTCTGAATGTGGTCAAAGATTTGAACAACAGAGCTCTCTAAATGTCCACATGATAATTCATACAGCACAAAAACCATTTGAATGTTCTGAATGTGGTCAAAGATTTAGACAAAAGAGTCACCTGAATGGACACATGACCGCAGAAGCTGATGGAGAGGACGATGGAGGACCACAACTAGCCAGCAACTCAGGTCCAAACAGTAATTTACAACCAGATACCAGTGGCAGGAGTTCAGACAGTTCTGGAACTGAACAAAAGAACACTCAGCTGGATAATCCACCAGATCAGCATAGTACTGATCCTGGACTCCAGCAACAACAGCATCAATGGGCCAGAAGAAACAAGCGTAATTACACCACAGTTAATTGGACCATTGAAGAGGAAAAAAAGATCTTTCACTGCTTCACTTACTCAAGGCATGAGAAGTGGGGCAGAAAGAAAAAGGCAGTATTTGAGGAATGCATAAAAGAAGCGGATTTACCTACACAAAAGAAAGAAGCCACCACAACCGCAAAACTGGAATCCATCGCCTCACAGATCGCAAAATATCTGATGGCTGAGGAAATAAAAAAAATAAAGGAAGAAGCCCAAAAGGAAGCGATAAAAGACTATCAGTTGCTGGATAAAGGGAAGCAACTCCAGTTTAAAAGGAGTCAGTGGAAGAGGGAGGAAGAGTGGATACTGTTGTGGGCAAAAGAATATGCCAAAATAAAATACCCCAAAAATCAGACAAAGACATCCAAAGAATGGCAAAAAATATTCCACCACCACTACCCAAGTAAGAAAGACATCACTTGTAAGAATCTCACAACCCAAAAATCAAACTTTATCAAACAAAAACATTTCTCAGATAATGAAATAAAAACAATGCAACAGGAGGTTGAGAAAATGATAAGAGAAGGCATCTGCCCTCTGACGCAACCCATTACACCACCAAAAAATGATTGCCCTCAAAAAAAGTATATCCCCAAAAAAACAAACCATTCACTGCCCCCCGAAAAAACAAACCATTCACTGCCTCCCAAAAAAACAAACCATTCACTGCCTCCCGAAAAACCGAACCATTCACTGCCTACCGAAAAACTGAACCATTTACTGCCTCCCGAAAAAATGAACAACTCATTGCCCCCCAAAAAAACGAGCAACTCACTGCCCCCCGAAAAAACGAACCATTGACTGCCTCCCGAAAAACCGAACCATTTACTGCCTCCCAAAAAAACGAACAACTCACTGCCTCCCGAAAAACCGAACCATTCACTGCCTCCCGAAAAACCGAACCATTTACTGCCTCCCGAAAAAATGAACAACTCACTGCCCCCCGAAAAAAACGACCAACTCATTGCCCCCCGAAAAAACGAGCAACTCACCAGCTCATCTACAAAATAATTCACAGGTGCACACAGACCCAGAACAGCAGGAACTAGAAGAGGAATTGGCAAATAAGATTGAAGAAACAAGAAAAATGGACATGAAAGAGCGCCCAAAGCTGACTAAACTAAAAGAGAATAAAAAATTCAAAAATATCCTTCAAAAAGTTAACATAGGACTAACCAAACTGGTCCCAAAAGGAGCCACATTGACAGAGTTAACTCTGTAAATTATGGAGCGGCATGGTACATACAAAGTAAATTAGCCCCACAAGATTTGGAGAGAAACAGTACCACAAATAAGAAAAAGAATACCATGCCATGATGGAAAAAGAAATTACAACAAAAAATCAGCTGCCTAAGAGCAGAGATCTCCCAAATGGCCACATTTTTGGGAAACAAGAACCACAAAAAGAATCTTCTTAAAAAAATAAATCACATTAAAAGAAAATACAATGTTGAAGACAAACTGCTAGGTGGAAGGCTGGCTGAACATCAAGCCTTAGTAAAAGCTTTCGCAGCACAAATTAGGAATAAAGACAAGAAAATACAAGCAAAACAGATAAACAAACTATTTGCAACAAACCCCAGACTAGTGTACAGAAAGCTGGCAAATGACACAATAGAAGTACAACAACCACCTGAGAGAGAGGAAATTGAAAAATTTTGAAGACCCAAAACAACACCAAGAGGCTGAGTGGATTGAAAAAATACAACAGAAAAACAAAGACAAACAACAAATGCCAGCAATTGTAATCAATGAAGAAGAGATCAGAAAGAAAATGAGTGAATACAGTAACTTCAAGGCACCTGGCATCGACAAAATCCCAAATTTTTGGCTGAAAAGACTGACAGCATTACACCAACATTATGCTGTGGCTTTCACAAAAATATTGAACGGAGAAGAGGACACACCAGACTGGCTAACGACAGGGAACACAAACCTAATTCCAAAGACCAAGGATACACAGCTTCCCAACAAGTACAGACCCATCTGCTGCCTAACAACAACGTACAAATGGCTGACAGGAATCATAACTGATGCCATTTATGAACATCTTGACACTGGTGGCTACCTGGAAAATGAACAGAAAGGATGTTCCAAAAGAAGATTAGGAGCTAAAGACCAGTTACTGACAGACAAAGCTATCCTGGAGGACTGCAAAACAAGGCAGAGGAACCTCAGCATGGCTTGGATTGATTACAAAAAGGCATTTGACAGTGTACCACACTCCTGGATCATGAGGTGCTTAGAACTCTACAACATCAATGAGGAAATAAGAACTTTCCTGAGAGCACAAATGAACAAGTAGAACACCACCATCACCCTCAATCACACAGAGGGACAAATAACAATCCCAGACGTACAAGTTCAGAGAGGGATACTTCAAGGAGACAGCCTTTCACCTCTCTTATTCTGCTTAATCATGGACCTGCTCAGCAAGATCCTGAAGGAGCAAGACATCGGATATGACTTAAGTAAAGACAAAGGAAAGGAAAACCAAAAACTTGTGAACCATCTGTTGTTCATGGACGATTTGAAAATCTATGCCAACACAAAAAATGGACTCACTCAACTCGTGGAAACTGCCCATAAGTTCTCAAAAGATATTGGCATGGAATTTGGACTGGATAAATGCTCAAAATGCACAATGACAAAAGGAAAAAAGACAAAAACCGAAAACATACAATTGGATGAAGGGAGCTACATTGAAGACCTGGCTGCAGACTCCACATACAAATACTTGGGAATTGAACAAAGTAATTCAATTGAACACAAGAAAATGAGAACAAAAACAACAAAAGAATACCTAAACTGCTTAAAAAAGATCTGCAAAACACAGCTGACACCAAAAAATAAAATCACAGCCATAAACCAGTTTGCAATACCAGTGGTGACCTATGGGTTTGGCATAGTGAACTGGCCACAATGTGAGCTTAATAAATTGGACACAAAAACCAGAAAAATGCTCACCCTCCACAAAATCACATACAGAAATCAGTGCATGGACAGAATATATCTACCTCGCAGAGAAGGCGGTATGGGTCTCACTGAAATCAACCAGGCCTACAGAGCATCGATAATAAGTATTGGACAGTACTTAAAGAGCTCTGAAGAAGAAATCATAAAATGGTCACACAACACCACGAGGCCATAACTGAACGGACCTCAATCACTAAACTGGCAAAAAACTTTGGCGGAGAACTTCTACAAGAGAGAAAAAGCAACAGTCTCATGCCTGCAACAAAACTTGCAAGACAAACCAGAGAACAATACAGCAAAAGAGAAGGAAAACATCGAGTGGAAAGATGGAAACAACACAAAAGAGCTGGACTTTTCCAAGAAGAACTTGAAAAGGAATTCATCGACAAAGTTGGATCAATGCAGTGGCTAAAAAATGGAAAACTTGGTTTTGATGGAGAAAGAATTCTGATTGGAGCACAAGATCAGGGACTTCTAACAAATGGCTTCAAAAAAATGGCAGGGATCTCACAGAATGATAAATGCCGATTCTGTCATACAGCTGTTGAGAGTGTAAACCATCTAACTTCAGCATGCCAGATCCTCATGGCAGATGGGCATTATACATCCAGACACAACAAGATCTGTCAATATCTCCACTGGAAGATCTGCAAGGAACTGGAGATGGAAGTCAAAGAACATGTCTGGGAGCACGAGCCAACACCAGTCTCATCCAATGGAAAAGTAACGATCTTCTACGACAAAGAGATCCCAGCAGGAAGACACATTGAAGGAGGTGCAATCAAACCTGATATTGTCATCTGGAACAAGCAAGAGAAAACAGCCAAAATCATTGATGTGACAGTCCCCAATGATTACGGCCTGAATCAAGCTGAAAGGGGAAAGATCTCGAAATACCAAGACCTGAAAAATGACCTAAGAACAACATGGTCATTGAAAGACATCGATATCATCCCAGTTGTGGTGGGAGCAACAGGCCTGGTGAAGAAGAACCTGAAGAAATACCTTGAGGCAATCCCCGGTCACCCAAGTGCATATGAGGTGCAGTTGTCTGCGATTAAGGGAACGATCACCATCTTGAAGAGAGCCCTCGGATACAATGCCAGATCTGGTTAAGATAACTATAGAGCCTAGGGTGCAACTTTAGACCCCAGGTTTGGGGCCCATTGCATTCTACTAAAAAGACATCAAAGATAAATGAAAAACCAAAACACAAAAACCATTTGGCTGTTCTGAATATAATTCATACGACTTCTACCGGTGCTGCATGGAGTCATCTCTCCTGTGCTAGCACTCAGCTGGATTACCCACCAGATCAACAGAGTACTGATCCTGGACCCCAGCAACAACAGCCTCAAAGGGCCAAAAAAAAAAAAGTCTAACTACAACACTGTAAATTACAAATTTAACCTTTATATTTGACCAGGTTAGTCACATTAAGATCTCTTTTACAAGGGAGACCTGGACAATTATAAAGTTGCCAATTCACCTCACTTGCAAGTCTTTGGATGTGGGAGGAAGTCTGAGCACATGGGTGCTAGTCCTCCATTTTATGACTATTTTCTGTAAAAATCAAAATTAATATTCCGTTATTTCCATTTTTAAAATATATTTATATTTACATATATAAAACAGGTGAAAAAGAAAGCGATGAGTGCCATTTCCTGAATGAAACCGAACCAGACATATTAGTTACATGAGCCGTAATTGGTCAGAAATCAAAGCTTGGGTCGAGTGAAGCAGTTTGACACATGTGGTTCGAGCACAGAGTCGGGACATCAGCTTTGTGCACCGCATGCTTTTCAGTACGGAATTTGGAATTTATTTTCTCCGTTGTAATCAAAGGTACTGCTGCGTTTACACATAACAACAACAAGTCATGAATGCCACAAAGTATACATTCTTGGCCGCAGATCACAGATGCGATGATTTGAGGCAGAGGCGTCAGGTGTCCTCAGGAACTGTTGCAACCTGTTATCATTTGTTATGGCTAATGGCAGGTATCGCTGGCAAATTATCATGAACCATTACACATGGTCAATAATAATGTTCTGCGCTGTTGCACTCTATTGGGTGTAGCAGCACATCGTTCTGTCACTAATCTGTCAGGAATGTTGTGAATTTGGCGAATTGTCTCCACACACTGCCCTCCATCAGTTGCTGAAAAGTTCACATTGCTCCAGATTGCTCCTCAACACCCAGATGAATACACAGCAGAAAAAGACGTTTGTGATTGCATGCTTAGTTGGGGTCTGTGCCATGGTATTGAGACAGAGAGAGCCAGATGTCTGGCTACATGCGGCTCTCCTCTGGCTCAGACTTGTTCTCCGGAACATCAGGCACAACAGCAGGTGGAACACCTGCAGGAAATGAGGGTGGTGCGTGACATGCATGGAAGGTTTTATGACAGCCAAGAACATGCTCCACGAATATCACACACTGACACACACTGTTAAGAAACCTATTCAGATGTGTAAAGTCACATTAAGAATGTCGGGAATGTGCCATGAATGACAGAAAAATTACATTCTTAACGTGTCCCGCCTATGTGTAAATACAGCTTAAGCACACTGCAATTAATATAATGAAAAGGGTTGGATATCGAAAAGCAGTTCCTGTTAAGAATCGTTAAGAAATGAGTTGATGATTCGCTTAACGATTCCCTTATCGGTCCTTCAGTTCACATTACGCTGGAGCAGCTTTTGTTGACCCGCTGCTTCGCTGGTTCTCTGCTTCGTTGTTTTTCAGAAGCAGCAGGTCTGCATTTCTTCATTAACCCCTCTCAAAGCCATAAAAACTTGTCAATCGTGAGTCACCTTTATGTGGATTAAAGTCACTAACTGGGACTCTTGTCTTGTTGCGGGAGAGAAATGAGAATCGTCCTTCGTTCCGTTAATGTTTTGTGGGACTAATTGCACAGCTCCAAACATTAAATTTGGAAAGATAGATTTCGGTTGGAATTAATAACTTCAAAGCAAATCACTGTTTTAAATCAAATGACACGTCTTTCCAAACACTAATACAGACAACAAACTACAACCGACCAAAACCGTTTTTTCTCCCAAAATGAGACGTCCTCTGTTCTTCATCGCTGATGGGTGGTCAGTGTGGCGTTCAGGTTGATCATTTTGCTGCACTGATTATATACTCCATCAGATTTATACTTATATTTATTCCCCATTTTGACAGTTTTGGTTTAGAAATCAATATTAGTAACAAAGCCACAAGCACCTTTCAGTCCAGCAGGAAAGTCACTGAAACACATTCAAATAATAACAACTGTTACAATTTTAGTCAAACGCTGTTAAATATTGAAAAAGATCAAAAACATGCCTGCTAAATTAATAACAAAGCATGTCTCTCGAGTCCAAACCAAGAGGGGAAAAATCAGCACAACCCCATGTAAAAAAAAAACTAAGACCCCCCCCAAGCAGCTTGTGGTTTGTTTGGAAGGAAAAAAAAGGATTAACATTTTAATAGAATTTTGACATAAAATCCTTGCAGTCACTGCATGAGGTGAAGTTATAATCAAATAAAAATAAAAATTTTAAACATTTACATTCATATTTGATTACTATTATTGAGTAAAATATGAATTTACAGAAAAAGTCTGGAAACTGTGAGTAGATATTTAATATGATAGAGTGAGTGAACTGAAGTCAGATACTCTGATAAGTTTCATGTTGTATCCATTTTGCTAATTTATTTTTCATTTAAATTCACAAAGAAACAGGATTTCAATCATGCTAACTGAAGTTGGTAACTATTCAATCAGAGAAAGTAAACATCATTGAGCTCAAGCTCAGTGATGACAAGTGGACGCTTGAGCTTGGGACCCCCCCAAGCTTGGCTGCATGGCCACATGCTGCTGTGCCCCCCCACACTCACATTGCCTCAATTTTGTCTGAGGTAAATGTGTGTGAAATGAATTGCCCTTTTAGGGATCAATAAATTTGTCTGAAATCTGCAATCATTGGCAGAAAAAGGAAAACATGTACAAATCATAGTTCACTTTTATTTGATGTCATATTTTGATGTAGAGATGATCGTTGATCTGAAGCTTTTATTATTTCATATAAAATTAAACAGATTATTTGGATGTCTGATTATATAGTATGATATATTGGGTTATGGTGGTACCATAACAAATTGGTATGGTCACTGTATACAACTTTTCTTGCAGGCAAAGTTACACTTTTTGCTTAGAAAAAAAAAAATCACTTTCTAGGGTTATATCTTGTTCAGGTAAACTGAGAAAACTGACTTTTTTTTTTTAATGTAAAGCGCCCATCACACATAGCAAGAATGTGCAGGAACCAGCCTGACACGGCAAATATTGCCATAATCTGATGCAGTCGGGAGGAAAGGAGGTGTGGCCAGCAATGTCAGATTGCATTCAGAGTACCTCGTCCACCCCTGCACCATGGTATCCAAAGCGTAAGTGGAGAACAGGGAGATCTGCCATCATGAAATGATTAAAATTTTCACCATTGGGGTTTTATTTAACTCACTATTACTGACCCTACTCCTACCCCCAACCCAATAACCACCTGAAAGCCACCCCCGCAGCTTCACTTTTAATTTTGTGCAACCATCACGGAATGAATTAGAATGAATTCATGCATGTCAAATTTGAGTGACTTTCTGCATCCATTTCTGATTGCTGAGAGGAGGTACTGATGGAAGGTCTGGATCTTGCAAACCCAGACAATCCAAATTCTCAGTGAGCTTCTCATGTGGTGCAATCAGGTCATCCATTGAATTACCAAAGATCACAGCATCATCTGCAAAATTTAGTTCAATGAAGTGTTCCTCACGCTTCTGGAGAAGACAGATTTGTTTTTTATTGTTGATCAGGTGAAAAAAACACACACACATTTCAGTCCATCAAAAATTTGAACTAAATAATTTCTGAGTTATTGGAAGCTTTGGTCTTTTAAATATCAAGTCATGCCATCATCAAGTGTCTTCAGCCAGCTGGCATGCTGGGCCTTCATGCTCTCCCTCTGCCTCTTCTTCTCCAACACCTCCTTCAGATACCTGGTGACAATCTGTTTCTTTTCTCAGCTTTTCTTGAAGGACCCTGACGTGGGTCATGAGGTCACTCACTTCTGATCTGTATTCTGAGAGGAAATTGAGATAAAACTCCGAGGGGCATCTGCTCACTTCACTCTTCAACCTCACCTCAGATGCCTCACTGCTGCTGTCTTTGCCACTGAAGAAAAACAGAACACTGTTGTAGTAATTGTACATTTGTTTCACTAAAATCAGCAGCAGATCTGGGGGGGGGGGGGGCAACCCCAAAGGTGTGACAAAACATGGGAAAGGTCCTGCATGAACACAGACTGATGAGTGATCTATTAAATTTGATGATGAGAAAGTCAGTATTAACTTCTCAGTTTACCCCCCCCCCCCCATTAAACTGGAACCACACCTGAAAATCACCGTGGTGATGTTCTGCTTGTTCTCCTCCACGTCGAAATTTGCCTCATGAGTGTCTCCTTCATTGCTGACATTCTGCTCTGATTGGTCGCTCTCATTTTCCTGCTGAATGTCCTGTCGGGTCAAAATATCTCACAAGTAATCAAATCAGTTTATGTGGGAAATGTTCATGTGAACTCTGGAGATGATTCAGTAATCCAGTGATATGTGGCATGTTTAGAAGGTCATGATGGACAGACACACCTGCAGCCTTTCGACTAAAGAGAGAAGCTCGTGTCGAGCTGTGGATATGCTCATCTCCTCAAGGAGCAGCTGCTGGCATATACCATAGGCGGTGCTAAAGATGAGCCTTGCTGCCTGGTGACAAGGTGAGTCCTGTTCATCATCTGGAAGAAAAGACAGATGGAAAAGAGAGAAACAAAAAGGAAAATGTAAAAACACCCACAGCTGATAAACCCAAATTTAACAAGGACTTTTGCTTGGCTTCTACAACCTTCATCATCCAACATTGGTGGACTGTCTTCAGTGGGAAGGGATTCCTCTTCTGAAGGAACATCACCTTCCTCAATTGGGCTTCTGCAGTCCTGATCTTCCTCAGACACACATAACCCCTCTACTGTGGAAGACAGTTAACATATAAACTCACCAATTCATAAATCAATGGATAAACCAAAATTTAACAGCTTCTTTTGCTTGGTTTCTATTCGTACCTTCCTCATCCGACATTAGTGGTCTGTCTTCATTGGGAAGGGATTCCTCTTCTGAAGGAACATCACCTTCCTCAATGGGGCTTCTGCAGTCCTCATCCTCCTCGCACATACATAACATCTCTTCTGTGGATGACAGTTTAAATATAAACTCACCAATTCATAAATTATTTGATAAACCCAAATTTAACAAACACTGGTGGGCTGTCTTCAATGGGAAGGGATTCTTCCTCTGAAGGCGCACCTCCCATCACTGCACATGATTCACCTGAACAGCTGAGCTCTTCTCTGTCACTTTGAGCTGTGACGTCTCCATCTAGGTCACTTTCCACCTCAGGTGAGCAGATGCTCACAGACTCACTGTCAGAATCTTCCTCCAGAGGAGAACCAGGAGACACCACTTCAGGACCATCTGACATAGATTTCTCACTGTCCAAACTAAACAAGTACCTCACATTCAGTGGCAGCTACTGAATAACATTTTGGTTTTAGCAATCAATTCCAACCTCCCCTATAGGCTGAGGATTTACAATTTAAATATCACTGTCAAATTTCAAGCACATAAAATTATTTCAAAAAAAGAGATTAAAACAATGTGTGTCACGGGGAGTTAAACAGATTAGTTGAAAGCCTGCTCACCGGAGACTAATAACTCCCTGAAACAGCCAATAAATCATACATGCCATCCTTTTTTATTTTCTCTCAGATTATTCAACTGTTGTTGAGTAATCTGCGGCCAAATTAAAGCATTTTGTAGGTGAAGAGTACGAGGTCTATTAGAAAAGTATCCGACCTTATTATTTTTTTCAAAAACCATATGGATTTGAATCACGTGTGATTGCATCAGACAAGCTTGAAGCCTCGTGCGCATGCATGAGTTTTTCCACGCCTGTCGGTTGCGTCATTCACCTGTGAGCAGGCTTTGAGTGAGGAGTGGTCCACCCCCCTCGGCGGATTTTCATTTTCAGGAAATGGCGGATTGATTTGGGCTTTTTTTCCATCAGAATTTTTTCAGAAACTGTTAGAGACTGGCAGCTGGAAACCATTAGAAAAATTTATCTGGCTTTCGGTGAAAATTTTACAGGCTTTACAGAGAATAACGACTGTTACTACAGCTTTAAGGACGGCTTTAAGGATGCTCGGCGCGCCACGCTCCATGCCACCATCGAGAGCCACAAACCACCGGATCATTTCTAAACGGATGGCTCTGTGGAGCCTGATTGTCGTGTGCACTTTCTGTGGTTATCACAAGAGCTGGACATCAGCCATTTTCCAGTAGATTTCACTTTTAACAAGAGATTTTGTCATGGAAAGCCAAGCGGAGGCTTCGCGCATCACGACCGATTTGCTGATGGAGCGAGACAAAGGAACACCTCCGTTTTGGTCTCACAGGACGGCTTTGAAATGGCGTTCAGACAGCTGTCGGTGGTTTTTCCGAGTGATTATCCGAGAAATTGTGGATGTGCCTGGACATGCCAGAACATGTCCCGCGAGGCTTCATCACGGCGTTGCTTTGCGCCATGCGGCGCCGCCGCGACGCGCGGAATTCCTCCGCACGTCTGTCTCAATGTGCCGAAAAAGTGCTGATGTCCACATCTTTTCACAATTCCTGTGCTAGTCAGACGACGTCCCGGATAAAACACAGTGTCCAGTTTGGAAATGAATGGCACATTCCACTGTTACAGGAGTTTTTGTCATAGAAAGAGGAGCGGAGGCTTCGCGCATCGTGGCGGTGCCACATGGTGCACAGCAACGCTGTGATGAAGCCTCACTGGACATGTTCTGGTATGTCCAGGCCTCCGAAGCCTCAAAGCCTCCGCTCGGCTTTCCATGACAAAATCTCTTGTTAAAAGTGAAATCTGCCGGAAAATGGTTGATGTCCAGCTCTTGTGATAACCAGAGAAAGTGCACACGACGGTCCCGGCTCCACAGAGCCATCCGTTTAGAAATGATGCCGAGCGTCCTTAAAGCCGTCCTTAAAGCTGTAGTAACAGTCCTTATTCTCTGTGAAGCCCGTAAAATTTTCACTGAAAGCCAGATAAATTTTTTGAATGGTTTGCAGCTGCCAGTCTCTAACAGTTTCTGAAAAAATTCTGATGGAAAAAAAGCACAAATCATTCCACCATTTCCTGACAATGAAAATCCGCCGAGGGGGTGGACCACTCCTCACTCAAAGCCTGCTCACAGGCAAATGACGCAACCGACAGGTGTGGAAAAACTCACGCACGCGCACGAGGGTTCAAGCTTGTCTGACGCAATCACACGTGATTCAAATCCATATGGTTTTTGAAAAAAATAATAAGGTCGGATACTTTTCTAATAGACCTCGTACGTGTTTCACTTTCATATGTCACAGAAGTCTATAATGAGCTGTGTCAGACATAAAATAGGTTAAAGCAGGCTCATTTGTGACCATATATGTGGAATTGCGGGAATTTGAGTATCAAATATGAAAACTCAAACTCATCTACAGTATATATTAAAACCCGAGTGGCCTCTGTCACTCTGTCAGTGCACTTCCCAACGTATGTGTGCATACGTGTATATGGCTTCGATCACAGATAAACTGGGGAGAGCTGACATTTGCTGTTTGGTGTGCTTATGTATTCTGGGTCAAGGTCCAAGACCATTCAGTGACAAATAAAAAATTTAAAAATGAATTCTCTGACACACATGTAGCCAGGCCAGTGATTAAAACGTGTAAACTTTCTGACACACGGTGTTAATTTATATTGCATGAAAGTGTATTTTCAACACTACAGAGTACAGTTCTGATTTAAATGTATAATTTTGTGGTTGTGAGGTGAGAGTACATTTGTAGCGCCACCACTGAAAGCTCACAGTGTGTGTCAAAAGAATTATTTTACACTCTTTGTATTCATCATGTGGATAGTTAAATGAGAATAAATGACTGTTGTTGAGGGTTTCATCAACTCTGATGTGATCAACTCTCAGAAACAGCTTCAGCCTCCAACCTCCAACCTCTCCTTCTTCCATCAGCAGACCTTCCATCCAGACATCACAGCAGCAGCCCCGTCCTCCTCCTCCCCCACCTCAACACAACCTCCTCCACACATCACTGTGGACCAGGTCAGAGGACAGCTGAGGAAGCTTCAGTGCAGGAAAGCTGCAGGCCCAGACAAGGTGTGTCTCCGACTACTGAAGACCTGCACGACTGAACTGGGAGAACCGCCACTGCGTATCTTCAACCTTAGCCTGCAGCTAGGGAGTGTGCCCACCTTCTGGAAGACTTTGTGCATCATTCCAGTTCCTAAGAAGAACTGGCCCAGTGAGCTGAATGACTTCTGACCAGTGGCACTCACTTCACACTTGATGAAGATGTTGGAGCAGCTCTTCCTCGACTTACTCAAACCCCAGGTGCAACACATCCAGGACTGTCTGTAGTTCGGGCAGGTGTTGGTGTGGAGTCTGAGTCCATCTCGCACCTGGATAAGGGAAACGGCACAGTGAGGATTCTCTTCCTGGACTTCTTGAGTGCCTTGAACACCATCCAGCCCCTCGTGCTCCAGGACAAACTGAACAGGATGCGAATGGACCTCTGACTGGTCACTTGGATCTCCAGCTACCTCACTGACAGGCACCTACAGGTATGTTAGGCTGAGGGACACCACATCTGACACTGTGATCAGCAGCACCGGAGCACCCCAGGGCACAGTGCTGGCCCCTCTTCATCTTATATACCTCTGACTTCTGCTACACCTCTGAGCTGTTTCACATCCAGAAATTTGCAGATGACACAGCCATTGTTGGATGTATCAGGGATGATAGAGAAGAGGAACACAGGAGCCTAGTGAAATACGTTTCTGCCTGGTGCCACACAAACTATCTACAGCCAGTGGGGGCGCCAAGGGGGGGCTTGGGGGGGCTTAAGCCCACCCAATAATGAGTCAAGCTCCCCTCAGCCCCCCAATAATTCTGCCAATAACGTGAATAGTGACTGACATATTTGTGGACCTCAACTGCAGTTTTGCACTGACAATGTCTCAATATTGCGTAACTGAGCAAAGTGATGAATGTGTGTGTTCGGTGATCCACCAATGCTGAATCACCCTTCACAAACAGAATTTTCAGTTTTGCAAATAAACATTTATTTGTAAAAACCCACACACCAGTTACAAATCAGAAATTTGGGTTTGTGCATCACAAAGCTTGTGTACAAATCAAAGAATATTTGTCAATCACCCTCTGTGCATTTGCAAGTATTAATGAGACAAATTTAACTCCATACTCATACAAAAATTTAGGTTTCCTAAATATTTATTACAGCCACTCTTAAAACTTCACTTATCTTTATTTATACCTATGTGCAAGTTTACTGAACTTGCAATCATTCTAAGTGATGTGTGTGTGCATTGATACCACATTTTAGAGCAGCGCGGGTGACTAAAGCACATACCTTGGTATTTATAAAGCAATTTACTATATATTGTTCATTTCAATGACATTTTGTGGAGCCCCTCCAACTTTTACCTCAGCCAACCCCCCCCCCCCCCCCCCCCCCCCCAACAAAAATTTCCTGGCGCCGCCACTGTCTACAGCTCAAAACCTCAAAGGGAAAGGAGCTGGTCATTGACTTTGGGAAGTCCAGAATAGAGATGGGTATCGAGAATCGGTTCCTTTCGGGTATCGTTAAGAAATGATTCGATCCACCATCATCAATAACCTTTTTACTTAACGATTCCCTTATCGGTCCTTCAGAGTGGCTGTTGTTTTTGGGGGTGTTTGTCAGGAAAATTATAATTTCTCTACATTGATTACAGACCCTGCAGCGGGTCTGTAATCAACTTTTCTGCACCGTAGCTTTGCTTTGAACCATGAACCAATTGAAGCAGTGATTCATAGATCGAAGCAGTGCTTCGATCATTGCTTCGTTGATTCATTTTTTCTTTCGCTTTCCCCCGCAAAAACCCTAAAAAGCATATGGCTGTGAGTATTATTTACCTTTTTTATGTTAAACCGACCTGTTATGGTCTTCTGAAACAGTTGATGTATTTTATAACTTAAAAACGGTACCGATGCTAACACGTTAGCATGTCTATGGCATTTTCAATGTTAAAGTTAGCATTTAGCAGTTGCAGCTGTCAAGCGTTTGTTGTAAAAGAGTCAAATGTATTACAAATTGTAATATTTTTAATTTTATTTTTGTTTATATATTAATAATAATAGCAAGCACAACAATAATAGTAATAATAACTAATCTAATGATTATATACAATTTTAGAGAAAGAGACAAAAAGAACCTGAATAGAAACACAACAGATAAAATATAAAACCAACTAACAATGAACATACATAAATAAATAAATACATACATACATACAGAAATAAATAAGTGTGTGAACACCTAGTGACTCTTACACCTCCATTTCATCCCTGTCTTATTTAAGTTTAATGACAGTTTGTTTCGGTCAACCCATATTTTCAATGTGTTAATTTCTTCAGTGATTTCCTCCAGAACTATCTGCCAAACTAGAAAACTGCTGCATCCTAGTAAGAGCAGAATACTACTGGAATGAATTTGAAGTTGTTTTTTTTTTCCTCACCTAAATGGATGCTGCACTCACTGCAGTTTATTGTCTGGAATAGTCCCAGATTGCATTTCAGAGCTTCTAGAATTCAAACATTTTCGTGCACGTGGTGTTGGGGGGTAATTTTGGGTTTCAGCTTTTTTTGTTTTTCACCACTTTCATCCCTGAATATGTGAAATCGTGAGTCACTTTTGTGCAGATTAAAGTTACTAACTGGGACTCCTGTCTTGTTGCGAGAAAGAAACGAGACTCGTCCTCCGTTCTGTTCACACAGCTCCAAACGCTGCACGGCTCTCTGACGAGTCAAGTTAGAACGATAGATCAGAATTAATAACTTCAAAGCGAAACACCATTTTGTTTATTTTTATTTATGTCCAGAGATCAAGGATACAGTGACCAATTTCATATTTATTTACTTTAAGACTCAATGAAATACATAGAAAACCTGTAAAGCCTAGTTTTAGTACAAAATTCACAAGAGGTATCGATAAGGGAATCGATAAGAAATCAGATCGATAAGCAGAATCGATAATGGCATCGATATCGATAAAATCTTATCAGTACCCATCCCTAGTCCAGACCAAGTCCATGACCAATTCTGATCAAGGAAGCTGAGGTGGAGGCTGTGGATTCCTTCAAGTACCTCAGGCTGTGGCTAGACAGCTAACTGGATTGGACAACCCACAACAACCACCTGTACAGGAAGGGACAGAGCAGGCTGTACTTTCTGAGGAGGCTGCAGTCGTTTAAAACATCTGCAGGAAACTCCTGTGGATGTTCTACCAGTCTGTAGTAGCCAGCATTCTCTTTTAAACTGTGATGTGCTAGGGCGGGGCAGCACATCCAAAAAGGACACATCTAGGCTGGACAAACTGATCAGGTGGGCTGGCTCTGTGGTTGGCATGAAACTGGACTCTCTGTTGACGGTGGCAAAGAAGAGAACACTGGACAAACTGCTGGACATTATGGATGATGCCACTCACCCTCTGCACACCGACGTCAGCAACCAGAGAAGCCTCTTCAGCCACAGACTGTTCCTTCCCAAGTGCAGGACCAACAGACTGAAAAATTCCCTTGTCCCTCAGGCCACCAGACTGTACAATTCCTCACTCAGGAGGAACAACAGGAAGACAGAGGACGGGAAGGAGAGGAACAGTCGTAGCCAGTAAACCAGTATTGATCAGCATGTCTGGTATTTATATTTGTGTATTTATATTTAAATTTGCAAACTGTTTTTTTACTTTCACTTTTGATACTCTGTGTGCTTCTTACCCTATGTGCTGCAATACAATGCTGCTGGAACCTCAATTTACCTGAAGAAGTCTACTCAAGGGATCACCAAAGTTCTGTCTAATCTAATGTAATATAAAAACAATGTGCAAAGTTTAGCACATAAAATGTTAAAATAACACCTTAAGAACTAAAAGTCATTCAAAGGTCACAGTGCTGCACGGCAAGGATGTGCAATAAACAGGACAGAATCTGAGCTGTAGAGAATTAAAAGTTAACTTGAAATGTATCTGCAGAACCTGAAGAGGTCAGCAGAACCTGTGCCACCAGGGGGCAGCAGAGCAGAGAACGTAGGACAGTCAGGGAGGACACCTTGTCCTTTCCTGTTTCAAAAAGCAGGTTCAGCAAACTGTAAAGCTGAAGACTGACTTGAATATCTCAGCTGTCAAACTTCGTTTCCAGCTTCAGAAAAGGTGACAATTAGTTCAGTCAACTCTGAAAAGATGTCATCAACAGACTGCAGATAACACTATTCACCATGGCAACAGGAGAAAAGCCGGGTCTGTGCACAGTGATATACATCAATGTATATGCAGAACATGAGAAAGGGAGGCAATTGATACAGTAGAAGAATAATTTGGCTCATAAGTATTTGGACAGTTGCATGATTTATGTAAGTATGTAATATGTTTTAATGGGTTGTTTTACTGAGGCAAACATGTCATTCTTGCCCTTTTGGCTGCTCCTGTTTCACACAGGGTCACCACAGCAGATTAAGCCACATTTGGCACAAGTTTTACGCCAGATGCCCTTCCAGACACAACTGCGGTCTTACCTTGAGAAACAGACACAGCGCCTGTACTAACCAGGAGCCACTCTGCTTAGTTTCTGTGAGCTGACAGGATCAGACTAACACATAGCAGACTGGCTGTAGTACTGAGGCAAAAGCGTACCTTAAACAAATTTTATGCATTTAAGAAGCTAATATATGGTCACTTTTAGTTTGTAATTACTCACAAACCTGTGTTGAAAGAAGTAGTTGTCTGTCTTTTTAGTGTTAACTAGTGCAGCATCCGTAGGAAGTTTGTATTCCTATAGAAGATTGGGAGCTTAAGTAGATTTCTCATGGATGGTCCCACTCAGCTTGGGGACTCCGACGAGGGTGGTCGCATCTCCTCCACTCTCCCTCATCTCTGCTCTCTGCTTTAACCCTTCAAGTCCTACTTTACCAGATTGTGAATTCCTCAAACTATATTGGATACTGGATCTATGGACTACTAATGGATTAACCATGGGATTGATCAGCTGGTCTCTGAACGCTATTGACACCATCTTTTCTACAAGAAGGTCAGGACCGGGGGATCCTACCTGCCTAGATGGAACGTATCCTGCGGGCTATGTTCTCGACTCCTGGAAGTCGTGGCATGTTACATGCTTTGCGTCTTTCTCTGTTGAGGACATCGAGAATTTATTCATATTTGGTCTTATGGTAGCAGGGCTGGTACTTTCTGGCTTATGTGCTGCCTTGATCTACCGGAAAATTGGCAAGACGGCGGTGTCAAGAACCACGGCCCCTCGCTTGTCCATCATGATTAATGAGGTGGGCAAGGCAGTGCATTCTCAGACTGCGATGACTCTTGAACTCAGATGCAAATTGGATGACATCTTGGAGCAGATGTGCACCTTGCAGATGAAGATGAAGATCTCAGAGACTGGTGAATATTCTTAATTCATAATTGGGAATATTCTTAATTCATAATTGGGATTTGGTTGTTCAAGTGGAACTGAAAAAAGTGTTTTTCACTGCTCAAACCACAACACGGCGGGCTTATCAGCCTGAAGGACAAATTGCCCTGCTGTTTTCCTCCAGAGGAATGTCTTCGGCCTTGGTGAACATTTGGCTGTTTCTTATCTCAACTCACAAAGACAATAAACTGTTTCACAGGACTGAAGCATGCTCCACTCCCTCTCCCCACCCCCCTCCTACCCCCATCACACACCCCCCACTCCGGCTTCTGCTCACGTTATCCCTTCCCTTCTGCAGGGAGGCGGCTCGGTTTTAGCTGCAGAAGGTCCCCCCCCCAAGCTGACGGTGGCGCAACTCAGGGTTGCTGCGTGACCTTCACCCACTTGCCTCAATTCAGATAACGGACTTCTTCAAATTTAGTGCACATAAACATTGTCAAATGTGTATGTGCTGTCTTTAATTCTGATATGTGCCATTATTACGGTAAACAAGTAATAATTGTGGACTAATTGCTGTCTGAGGTAACTGGCGTGTAAACATAATTTCTCCATTGTGAGATAAATAAAGTATATCTCATCTCATGTTTTAAGGTGGGATGTACAAAGAGGTGTACTAATGTTATATGAGGGTCAGTCAAAAAGTAATGTTTGTTTTATTGCATGAAAAATAAAGAACAAAACAGAATGTGTTATACATAAAAATGAAGTTGTACCTCAGAGGATCACATCCCTACTTCTCAACATAGTCACCACCTCTTTCAATAGCAACATTCCACCTTCGAATGAGGGTATGTACCCCAGCTTTGTAAAACTCTGCTGGCTGCTCACAAAGCCATTTCTTGACAGCAGTTTTCACTTCCTCATCATTTGCATAATGGTGGCCTCTCAATACTTCTTTCATGGGACCGAAGAGGTGGTAGTCTGATGGTGCCAAATCGGATGAGTATGGAGGATGGGGCAGAGTTGTCCACCCAAATTATGTGATTTTTTCCTTTGTCCTGATGCTCATGTGAGGTCTGGCATTGTCGTGTTGAAGAAGGACTTTATTCATGTCCAAGTCGGGTCTTTCTCATCAAATTCTTGCTTTTAGTCTTTTTAGGGTCTCAATATATGCTTCAGGTTTTGGAGATGTCGGGTGATGCCATTCCATTGATTGTCTTTTTGATTCAGGTTCATAGTGATGAATCCAAGTTTCATCACCTGTAAAAAGCCTTCTAAAGAATGTGTTGTATCTTTGACTGAATTCAAGGAGCTCAGTGCAGCAGTTAACCCTTTCACTCTTGTGCTCAGCCGTGAGTTGCTTTGGTACCCAACGGGCACAGACTTTTGAAAACCCAAGTGACTCAACAATGCTGTAAGCACTACCATGACTTACTCCAAGCTCCAGTGCTAACTCTTCAAGGGTTGTGCACCTGTCAGCTCTGATTAAAGCGTCTGCTTCTGCTTTGTTGGCAGGGTTGACAGCAGATGATGGGCGGCCAGCACGAGGCTTGTCTGCTAAGTTTGTAGTTCCTGCCTCTTTAGCTTCCTTCAGATGACGGACCCATCTACACACATTGCTATAGTCTATAGTGTCACCTTCATAAACATTTTTTAGTCTTTTTTGGATGTTATTAGCAGTTTCACCTTCAGCAACAAGGAATTCAATAACAAACGTTGCTTCTGACGGACATCCAAGGCTCAATCAAAATTATGTCTTGTGAGAGTCGTTGTCCCCCTCGCGCGTGCACACACACGCAATCTGGTCAGCGCTTGTGCGTGCGTGTACTACCAAAAAAAGACTGTGTACATCCTCATTGCAGTGAAAAAAAAAATCACATCAGAAATTAGTCTAGGTTTTCATTCCAACTTCCTGCCAACAGCCTCCAGACAGCACAGTGGATTTGATTTGTGTGTGCATGAGCACGTGTGCACATGAGCATGAGGACATGTGCGCGCGTGCACGATCACATGTGCGCGTAATGTGCGTGCGCGAGCACGAATCAAATGACAAGGATCCACTCAGCCGTTATACAATATATTATTATTATTTGAATCTAGCATTTCATCAACATGGTGGAATAGTGGTTAGCACTGTTGCCTCACAGTGAGAAGGTTATTGTCATGCCGGGCGGCAGCCTGGCGTCAGGAGCGGTTGGACCCGCAATACAGACTCCCAGACTGGACTTGGGTGTAAGAGAAAGTGTGGTCTTTATTTCAGCATCAGGTTCGGTACACATGTAATCAGTCAGCGAGGTAGAGGTACAAGAAGGGTCAGGCTGAGACGCAGTCAAGCATGAGCAGGATTCAGAAGCACGAGCAAACACCAACAACCGGGATGAGGCAAGAGACATGGTCGAAGACAACAGAGCAGGGTCCGTAACACAGCAAGACAAAATCAGGACAATGAAGGGCGCTGGAAAGAGTACAAGACTACAATCTGGCAGTGAGCCGTGAGACTGTGGAGGCTTAAATACTTGTGGGTTAATCAGTGAGAAGTGAGGGACAGGTGGTGTAAACGAGGTGCACGTGAGGAACAATCTAGAAGGGGTGTGGCTTCTGGCTAAAGCGTAAACACTGTGCAAGATAGTGAAGGAAGGGAAACTGAGTGGAGTGATGTAAAAGACAAAGACACAGGAGCAGGTGGCAAGAGTGTGAGTGAAAGATACGGGGCAGGTGCAGTGATGTGAAGTGAGCAGAAACAAAACAGACTGCATCAAAGTGAGGGACAAAACATAATATCAGATGCAGGGCGTGGAGTGAACAGAAGCAACTGGGCGTGAGACCAGGAATGAAGACATGATGGGAGGTGCAGAGTGGAACAAACAGCAAAAACGGAACCGAGCAAAAAGGAAATCAGGGTCAGAATGTAATACAACAGGAACCAAAATCAAACATGAGCATAAATACAGAAGCAACTAGAACTGATCAGTACAAAAGCAGAATTAAACAGGAACAGACTAATTACCAGAAAGCAAAACCCGATATAAAGTATAACAGAAAACATACAGATGAAAGCTAAATGAAAAACAATGAAAACCCAACCTGGCTGAACAACTAGAACAGCACTTGACCATGGCTAATAAAACAGAGCTGGGGCAGACGGAGAGTAAATGAAAGAGGAAAAATGAGGATCGAAGCCCAGAGCCGGCCAAAATCGTGGCAGTCATGGGTTCATTTCCGGCCTGTGACCTTTCTGTGTGAAGTTTGCATGTACTCCCTGTGTTTGTGTGGGTTCCCTGTGGGTGCTCCGGCTTACTCCCACATCCAAAGACATGCAGGTTAGGTGGATTGGATACTTTAAATTGTGCAGGTGTGAATGTATTTGTTTTTCTACTCAACAAAAATATAAACGCAACACTTTTGGTTTGCTCCCATTTTGTATGAGATGAACTCAAAGATCTAAAACTTTTTCCACATACACAATATCACCATTTCCCTCAAATATTGTTCACAAACCAGACTAAATCTGTGATATTGAGCACTTCTCCTTTGCTGAGATAATCCATCCCACCTCACAGGTGTGCCATATCAAGATGTTGATTAGACACCATGATTAGTGCACAGGTGTGCCTTAGACTGCCCACAATAAAAGGCCACTCTGAAAGGTGCAGTTTTATCACACAGCACAATGCCACAGATGTCGCAAGATTTGAGGGAGCGTGCAATTGGCATGTTGACAGCAGGAATTTCAACCAGAGCTGTTGCCCGTGTATTGAATGTTCATTTCTCTACCATAATCCGTCTCCAAAGGCGTTTCAGAGAATTTGGCAGTACATCCAACCAGCCTCACAACCGCATACCACGTGTAACCACACCAGCCCAGGATCTCCACATCCAGCATGTTCACCTCCAAGATCGTCTGAGACCAGCCACTCGGACAGCTGCTGAAACAATCGGTTTGCATAACCAAAGAATTTCTACACAAACTGTCAGAAACCGTCTCAGGGAAGCTCATCTGCATGCTTGTCGTCCTCATCGGGGTCTCGACCTGACTCCAGTTCGTCGTTGCAACTTCGCACAGCCATTGAAGAGGAGTGGACCAACATTCCACAGGCCACAATTGACAACCTGATCAAGTCTATGCGAAGGAGATGTGTTGCACTGTATGAGGCAAATGGTGGTCACACCAGATACTGACTGGTATCCCCCCCCCCCCCAATAAAACGAAACTGCACCTTTCAGAATGGCCTTTTATTGTGGGCAGTCTAAGGCACACCTGTGCACTAATCATGGTGACTAATCAGCATCTTGATATGGCACACCTGTGAGGTGGGATGGATTATCTCAGCAAAGGAGAAGTGCTCACTATCACAGATTTAGACTGGTTTGTGAACAATATTTGAGGGAAATGGTGATATTGTGTATGTGGAAAAAGTTTTAGATCTTTGAGTTCATCTCATACAAAATGGGAGCAAAACCAAAAGTGTTGCGTTTATATTTTTGTTGAGTATATATATGGCCTTGCGACAGACTGGCATCCTGTCCTGGGTGTACCCCGCCTCACGCTGTATGCCTGCTCGGATAGACTCCAGCTCTCCACCCATGACCATTAATTGGAGTAAGCAGTTGAAGATGAGTATTTCATATTGTTTTAAAAAATCAGTTTTATTATCAATTATATGAAACTAAAAGGATTCCTATTAAACAGGTTATTGGAAGAAACTCAGACAAAATTAAACAGAACATTTAGAATATTTGAAACAGCAAATACTCAGAACCCCACCTCCTGAACACAGTTTGTTTAAACTTGAAGTTACTGCAAATATTATATTTTATTCAGCTTATGTACTTACTGAAACTTTGTACAAATTGTGGAAAAATATAAGATTTTATTCATCTTATGTACTTACTGAAATGTACAAATAGTGGGAAATTTGGTGGTGTTAGCAAAAAACTGATTTTAGCTAACAACTCCTCCGTGTTGTCAAGTTAAACTTAGTTGCAAGGAACACTGACAGTATGTGTTTCACAATAAAAGTATTTGCTGGGATGCTGGCATTAAATGTTCTATTGTGAAATGGTGCGAGCAACATGAACTGACAACATGTTGTCTAACTTTGTTACTAGTAACATCAGCGAGCCATGTGAACTTGGAAGTATGAATGTTACAATGTTAATCCAAATAAAGGTTTCAAAATAAGGATTTTGAAAATTAATTTACAATATTTTCATAATGCACATCATCATGCTATGTGCAAATCATATCCGAAAGCTGAGGGCGATCTGACAAATAGATGTGTGAGCCATATACTCGCACTCACACAGACGCTTCTTGCTTTATACAACCCCTGGCAAAAATTATGGAATCACCGGCCTCGGAGGATGTTCATTCAGTTGTTTAATTTTGTGGAAAAAAAGCAGATCACAAACATGACACAAAACTAAAGTCATTTCAAATGGCAACTTTCTGGCTTTAAGAAACACTATAAGAAATCAGGAAAAAAAATTGTGGCAGTCAGTGACGGTTACTTTTTTAGACCAAGCAGAGGGGAAAAAATATGGAATCACTCAATTCTGAGGAATAAATTATGGAATCATGAAAAACAAACAGTACTCTTCATCAATCTGGCTCCAACTTTCTCTGACTGCTGTTGCCAGATCAGCTTTGCAGGTTGGAGCCTTGTCATGGACCATTTTCTTCAACGTCCACCAAAGATTTTCAATGGGATTAAGAGCCGGACTATTTGCAGGCCATGACATTGACCCTATGTATCTTTTTGCAAGGAATGTTTTCACAGTTTTTGCTCTATGGCAAGATGCATTATCTGTTGTATGGCTGGGGGGGGGGGGGCTGGCTGCCTTTTGTTTCTGTCTTCTGTGCTGTCTTTTGTTTTTCCTTCCAGGTGGTACACGTTTAGGACTGAGTGGCTGTGTGGCTGAGTTTTCAGGACCTCACCCTGATCACCTGAGGCTGATCAAGTGCAGCTCGTCAGGACTCACAGCTGTGGTGCATCTACACGGATTGGAGCATGGTGGCATTTACGTCTGGAGTACACAGTGTGTATTTGCCAGAGACTCGACCTTGTGACCAGACGGGCGAGATCGTCGTCTCAAGAGCCATCTCATCATCAGTGGATGCAGAGAACGTCCAGGTTTGATGCATGGTCTGTGAAAGAGGAGGGGGTGAGGTCTCACGCTCATCAGCACACTTCCTGAGGTACGTTAGGTTTTGTGACTAACATTTATACAGTCAGTAAATGTGGTGTCCCTCACACCTTATTGTATTGAGCTGTTATGTTAGTCGTTTAATCAGCTTCCACTGCAGTTGAGTTTGTGAACAGGGTGTTCCATGCCTGCAGGGTGGGAAGCTGATTAGTAATTAAGCCAGGAAGTGTTTGCTGTTTGTGAACACCTTTGAGTGGTCTCTCTGTGTGTGGAGTGTGGACTCACATGATGATTTCTTCTTTCACAGACTCGGTTTGTCGCGGCCACCTGGGGGGTGTCGGCGGGGTCCTTGGGTCCGAACAGTTTCTGGCTCCGGACCGTTAGTGCTGCTGGGAGCACACCGTTTCACCACCATGCCAGACCGCGCACTCTTTTGTTATATTTTCCACATCACTGTTATGTAATTAAATTTAGTTATCCTTTGTACCGTGCTCTGCTTATTTCATACTGGGTCCTTCAAACGCTGGTCGGTTCTCCGGGCTGCGTCCGACACATAACAGTAGTCTCTGGCCAAACATCACGGACCCAGCAGTAGCAGAGACGGTACCGCGCCGGTAAGGCGGCAACAGACGTTCAGAAGTTATCCAGATCAGTTGCGGGTGCTCTCCGCCCGGATGGTGCGTGTTTGAGAACCCATTACTGAATACTGATTTGAGCGCTCTTGCAGCCATGTTCCTGTGTTGTGCCTTATCCGAGGGTCGTGGTGGAGTGTGACTAGCGACGGCTTCGCGTCACACTTCGACCGGATAAGAGGTTTAAAGGGAGCTGCAAGAGTGTGTCTGTAATGGGTGAACGCGCACGGCGGAGCTCTGTGGCACGGGTCGCTGAGCTTCCTGTGTTACAGTTGTAGCCCCGTTTCCCCGGGTGAAGATAACTACTGCGTCTGTTGTGTCAGCTCCGGCGTTATTTAGTTGAAGCACATTTTTGGTTGTGTGTTTACACGTAGCTGCGCACAGAAAAGCAGCTTGAGTTTGTTTTCTCTGTTACCAAAGGGGTTTTTATTTTCAGCACTTTGGCTCCCTCTGTTGGTAACTGAGTCACATCACCGTTAATGCTCTTAAGGTGGAACAGGTGTGTTCCATTTGTTTGAGCTTAACGGTATAAGTCACTGATTAGTTTTGTGTTGGTTCATTTCTTGTGGGTGTTTTTTGAGTTGGTTTTTGTGTGGGATTTTTTACACTATTAGTGTCTGGGGTCGTGACCCTGCAGTCTGTCTGGGGCATAAACAGGACCCAAATAACTGTATGTTAGTCTGTTAGTCTTTTTTTTATTTGTTTTAGTTTCACCTCCCAGGGTTTGATGGGACGGTCCCCTGGGGGGTGATGGGGGGGTAATTGGGTTGTTTTTTTCTTTTTTCTTTTTTTTTTTTCTTTTTTTTTGTTTTGCCCTCTCTTCTCCTCTGGCTCCAGCCGTGTGAGCCGTACGTGTCGGCGTTGCTGGAGTGGTGCAGTTTGGTTATGCTGGGCGTTTCCCAGGTAACCTCTGCACCTGGGAGGGGGGGGGGGGGTTGGGGTGTTGTTGTTTTTTTTGTTTGTTGACTCCCTGTTCCACCTCCGGCTTCAGCGCGCCTTTGAGCCGTCTGCCATCGGTGTGGCTGAGGTTTGGGGCAGTGGGATATACCCGCAGCTGGTGGCTGGTTTGGAAGTCAGAGGGGTGGCGCCGTTTTGTGCCGTCTGCCTTAGCCGCTGTTCCACTCCTCCCGGTTGGCTTCTGGGGTATAGTCATGGTTGGTGACGCTGGACGTGCTTCCAGTTTCCACTGCGCCGAGGGGGTGGGGTTGGGGTTGTTTTTTTTGTATGTTTTTTTTTCTTTCCTTTTGTTTTTCCCCCCCAGTTTCTGCCCTCAGGGTGTGACTGTGGTGTCCTCTGGGGGGGAAAGGGCTGTGGGTCCATCTAGCCGTGGACGGCCGGGGCTGGGTCCGTTGGTCATGAGGGGAGGCGTCTCCTGGGGTTGATGGAACGGTCCTCTGGGAGGCGCTGGGAGTCCCCGTGGGTGACGTTGGATCCCAGAGGGACCTCGGCTGTGGTTATTACTCCTGGAGCTGGCGGGATGTCCTCTGGGGGGTGTTGGTCCCTACATGTCGTTGGGGGGGGGTTAGCATTTTTATTTGCAAGCTTAAGTTTGGGTTGTTTTTCTTTTCTCCTCTTCCCGGGGTTTGATGGGACGGTCCTCTGGGGAGGGGGGGGGTGGTTTGGTTGTTTGTGTTTGTCTTTTTTGTTTTATGACTAATCAGACTTTGAACGTGGTTGGACAAAGGCTGACCGCACAGGTTCAAGAACTCCTGGCCACACCTGTGCTAATTGACTGACAGAAACAAAGGCAAAGATGCAGCCAGAGGAGAAGACATCAACCGTTCTGTTAGATGAAGATTCTGTTGGAAGATGAATGCGGATACGGTTTCCAGCCATGGTCCCTGGAGGGGGGTGTTTCTCCTGGGCCAGGTTTGTGTGGTCGCCGGGAGGCTTCCCGTGAGGGTGGGGTACTGTTGTATGGCTGGGGGGGCCTGGCTGCCTTTTGTTTCTGTCTTCTGTGCTGTCTTTTGTTTTTCCTTCCAGGTGGTACGCGTTTAGGATTGAGTGGCTGTGTGGCTGAGTTTTCAGGACCTCACCCTGATCACCTGAGGCTGATCAAGTGCAGCTCGTCAGAACTCACAGCTGTGGTGCATCTACACGGATTGGAGCATGGTGGCATTTAAGTCTGGAGTACACAGTGTGTATTTGCCAGAGACTCGACCTTGTGACCAGACGGGTGAGATCGTCGTCTCGAGAGCCATCTCATCATCAGTGGATGCAGAGAACGTCCAGGTTTGATGCATGGTCTGTGAAAGAGGAGGGGGTGAGGTCTCACGCTCGTCAGCACACTTCCTCAGGTACGTTAGGTTTTGTGACTAACATTTATACAGTCAGTAAATGTGGTGTCCCTCACACCTTATTGTATTGAGCTGTTATGTTAGTCCTTTAATCAGCTTCCACTGCAGTTGAGTTTGTGAACAGGGTGTTCCATGCCTGCAGAGTGGGAAGCTGATTAGTAATTAAGCCAGGAAGTGTTTGCTGTTTGTGAACACCTTTGAGTGGTCTCTCTGTGTGTGGAGTGTGGACTCACATGATGATTTCTTCTTTCACAGACTCGGTTTGTCGCGGCCACCTGGGGGGTGTCGGCGGGGTCCTTGGGTCCGAACAGTTTCTGGCTCCGGACCGTTAGTGCTGCTGGGAGCACACCGTTTCACCACCATGCCAGGCCGCGCACTCTTTTGTTATATTTTCCACATCACTGTTATGTAATTAAATTTAGTTATCCTTTGTACCGTGCTCTGCTTATTTCATACTGGGTCCTTCAAACGCTGGTCGGTTCTCCGGGCTGCGTCCGACACATAACATTATCAACTTGAAAAATGATTTCATCATCCCCAAATATCCTTTCAATTGATGGGATAAGAAAAGTGACCAAAATATCAACGTAAACTTGTGCATTTATTGATGATGTAATGACAGCCATCTCCCCAGTGCCTTTACCTGACATGCAGCCCCATATCAATGACTGTGGAAATTTACATGTTCTCTTCAGGCAGTCATCTTTATAAATCTCATTGGAACGGCACCAAACAAAAGTTCCAGCATCATCACCTTGCCCAATGCAGATTCGAGATTCATCACTGAATATGACTTTCATCCAGTCATCCACAGTCCACGATTGCTTTTCCTTAGCCCATTGTAACCTTGTTTTTTTCTGTTTAGGTGTTAATGATGGCTTTTGTTTAGCTTTTCTGTATGTAAATCCCATTTCCTTTAGGCGGTTTCGTACAGTTCGGTCACAGACGTTGACTCCAGTTTCCTCCCATTCATTCCTCATTTGTTTTGTTGTGCATTTTTGATTTTTGAGACATTGCTTTAAGTTTTCTGTCTTGACGCTTTGATGTCTTCCTTGGTCTACCAGTATGTTTGCCTTTAACATCCTTCCCATGTTGTTTGTATTTGGTCCAGAGTTTAGACACAGCTGACTGTGAACAACCAACATCTTTTGCAACATTGCGTGATGATTTACCCTCTTTTAAGAGTTTGATAATCCTCTCCTTTGTTTTAATTGACATCTCTCGTGTTGGAGCCATGATTCATGTCAGTCCACTTGGTGCAACAGCTCTCCAAGGTGTGATCACTCCTTTTTAAATGCAGACTAATGAGCAGATCTAATCTGATGCAGGTGTTAGTTTTGGGGATGACAATTTACAGGATGATTCCATAATTTATTCCTCAGGATTGAGTGAGTCCATATTTTTTTCCCTCTGCTTGGTCTAAAAAAGTAACCGTTACTGACTGCCATAATTATTTTTCCTGATTTCTTGTAGTGTTTCTTAAAGCCAGAAAGTTGCCATTTGAAATGACTTTAGTTTTGTGTCATGTTTGTGATCTGCTTTTTTCTACAAAATTAAACAACTGAATGAACATCCTCAGAGGCCGGTGATTCCATAATTTTTGCCAGAGGTTGTAGATAGATTTTAGTGAAAACATCATAGAAGTGAAAGTCTCTGTTGTAGTGAAGACTTTTGCTTCACAGTGAGAAGGTCCCAGGTTTGCTTTTTTTCAAAAACCATATGGATTTGAATCACGTGTGATTGCATCAGACAAGCTTGAACCCTCGTGCGCATACGTGAGTTTTTTCACGCCTGTCGGTTGCGTCATTCGCCTGTAAGGCTTTGTTGATCCGGGACCAAGTCCGACTTTCACAAAAAGGCTGAAGATGTGGACATCAGCACTTTTTCGTTACAGGAGTTTTTTTCATGTGCTAGTAAGATGACATACCGGATCAAGACAGCGTCCAGTTTAGAAATGAACGGCACGTTCCACTGTTACAGGAGTTTTTGTCATGGAAAGAGGAGCGGAGGGACGCGCCACGGAACCATTCATTACGCGGGACAAAACCACCTCGGTGTTGGTCTCACAGGACAGCTTAAAGGTGGATTTCAGATGGCTGTCAGTTGCTTTTCAATCGTGTGATTATCTGATTGTGATTGTGCATGAGCTGGACCTGCCCCAACATGTCCTGGAAGGCTTCATCACGGCGTTGCTTTGCGCCATGCAGCTCCACCGCAACGCGCGGTGGAGCTGCTCCTCTTTCCATAACTGGACGCTGTCTTGATCCGGTATGTCATCTTACTAGCACAGGAATTGTGAAAAGAGTGGACATCAGCATTTTTTCGGCACATTGAGACAGACGTGCGGAGGAATTCCGCGCGTCGCGGTGGAGCTGCATGGCGCAAAGCTACACCATGATGAAGCCTTCCAGGACATGTTGGGGCAGATCCAGCTCATGCACAATCACAATCGGATAATCACACAACTGAAAAGCAACTGACAGCCATCTGAAATCCACCTTTAAGCCGTCCTGTGAGACCAACACCGAGGTGGTTTTGTCCCGCGTAATGAACGGTTCCGTGGCGCGTCCCTCCGCTACTCTTTCCATGACAAAAACGCCTGTAACAGTAGAATGTGCCGTTCATTTCTAAACTGGACGCTGTCTTGATCTGGTATGTCGTCTGACTAGCACAGGAATTGTGAAAAGAGTGGACATCAGTATTTTTTCGGCACATTGAGACAGACGTACGGAGGGATACCGCGTCGCGGTGGAGCTGAATGGCGCAAAGCAACGCTATTATGAAGCCTTCCAGGACATGTTGGGGCAGGTCCAGCTCATGCACAATCACAATCGGATAATCACACGACTGAAAAGCAACCGGAATCCGTCTGAAATCCACCTTTAAGCCGTCCTGTGAGACCAACACCGAGGTGGTTTTGTCCCGCGTAATGAACGGCTCCGTGGCACGTCCCTCCGGTTTTCTTTCCATGAAAAAAACTCCTGTAACGGTGGAATGTACCGAGAAAGTACTGATGTCCACATCTTCAGCCTTTTTGTGAAAGTCAGACGAGGTCCCGGATCAACAAAGCCTTCACGTTGGAAATGATCTGGTTGTTCCAGCGGGGTGTCAGCCTGTCGATGGGGACTGGGAGCGCGCCGCGCTCTCAGCAGTTGTGGGCGGTCTTTAAACCATCTGGATCACTGCTTAATCTGTGTAATCCCCATAAAATCGTCCCTGAAAGCCATATTAATTTTCCGAACGGTGTCCACCTGGAGGTCTCTCACAGTTTCTGAAAAAATTCTGATGGAAAAAAAGCCCAAATCATTCCGCCATTTCCTGACAATGAAAATCCACCGAGGGGGTGGACCACTCTTCACTCAAAGCCTGCTCACAGGCGAATGACGCAACCGACAGGCGTGGAAAAACTCAAGCATGCGCACGACGGTTCAAGCTTGGCTGATGCAATCACACGTGATTCAAATCCATATGGTTTTTGAAAAAAATAAAAAGGTTGGGTACTTTTCTAACAGACCTCGTATGTCAGCCCTGCCACGGACTGGTGGAGTGTCTAGGGTGTTTCACACCTCTCGCCTAATGACCGCTGGAATAGGAGAATTCCATGCAATGTCACTTTCTGGGATATCCCGCTCCTGAAGTATCCTGGCCATCAGTGCAGCTAACTTGCAGAATCCAAAAGGTTTACAGAATATTTTAGTGAGCAGACATCAAAATGGACAATGGGGAAGGACTGTATCATTTATAGATGTACAAATTGGAACACAGACAAAAAAACAGGCCTGAAGTTTTGTAGAAATCTGAAAGATTATGCAAGGAGAAAGCAGTAGCTGAAAGTGATTACGGGGGAACCAGTCATGGGACTGGAGGGAGTGTTTGCATCGAAGGTATGTTTTTGTTTATTAATCAAACACGTTGTCCTTTAATGTAATTCATTTAAATTGTAAACACAATGACTGCCTCTCCTCCGTGTTCAGGATTACACAGTTTACACACTCTATTGTCATGGTCTGGTCCTCCTCATCACATCAGCCCATACAGTTGTGCTCAAAAGTTTACATACCCTGATTGAATTTAGTTTTTTTTTGGCCATTTTTCAGAGAATATGAATGATAACACAAAAACTTTTTTTCACTAATGGTTAGTGGTTGGGTGAAGCTATTTATTGTCAACCAACTGTGGTTACTCTTTTTAAATCATAATGACAACACAAACTACCCAAATTACCCTGATCAAAAGTTTACATACCCCTGTTCTTAATACTGTGTATTGCCCCCTTTAACATCAGTGACAGCTTGGAGTCTTTTGTGGTAGTTTTGGATGAGGCTCTCTGATGGTAAAGCTGCCACTGAATATGTCTTGGACTTTATATAAATTATGAAGAAATACAAATAGTGTGGTACTCTATGGTAAATTTGCATGGAATAGACAGTTCTCAAAAACTGAGTGACTGTGCAAGAAGGAGAAGAGTGAAGAAAGCCACCAAGCTTATGTGGTTGTGATTGGAGAAATCATCAGTATCATCAGTTATTCAGCTTCATGATGAAGTGGTACAGGGGAGGATTTTCTTAAAAAGAAGACCTGAAGTTCAGCTACAAATTTCCAGAAGGTACATCTGAGATGCAAGCCTAGATCTGTTTTGTTGAAAGAATAATATCCTTCTCTGCTCTACTCCACTATGAAGATAAGAGTGGTGATGTAAAATGCAGAATTTGCACTGGGCACAATTTCTGCAGTCCCATCTATACTATATAGTTCAACTTACTTTGACAACAATAACATCACAATTACATCAAAACAGTGTTCTAGTAGATCTTTCTTCACTTTGCTTCAAGTATTCCCTGAAGAAATGTAATGTCAACAAGATTGTCCCTTCACGGATCAATTTAACCAATGGTTGTATCTATATACTAAGACAAGTCTGTGTGTGTGTGTCCCTCTCCTGTCCAAACGGCACTTTGGAATTGAGCCAATGTTGGCACACATATACTTTGACATACACGGAGTGACATAGACTATTGAGCAGTTTACTAGTAGTAGTAGTAATAAGAGCTGTCTCCTCTGGAGGCAGCTTTAGTTGTGTCCTAACAGTTCTCTGGATTCCGGGATAGGTGGGAGGTGATAATATTGGCAGTGAATATGGTGTTTTCTGTTAAGGTCATGACCCAAAGTCCAGATTGGACTCCAAAAGTCGGAGGCTAAACGGATGGAAGGAAACCAGATTTACTGGACAAAATTAGGTACAAGGGAAAATGCAGAAAAATAGTGAATAATGATTAGGAGGTCTGGAGAGAGGAGACCCAGCCCGCGCTGAGGTTGAAACAGGAAGCTGCAGCCCGATAAGACCAGAAATAAAGATGTGAAGTCTGGACCAGGAGTGGAGGTGTGGTGGTGGATGTGACCGGGACCAGGTGGCTCCCTGTGGAGCTGATGAGAGGACAGGTGACACTGTGGAGGATGAGAGACAAGGATGAGTGCAGGTGTAGGAACACCTGAGCTGCAGAGCGGAGCACGATTTCAGTTCACTCAGTAACGATACAAAACAGCAGGTTGCTGCAGAGCATCAGAACGCAGCAAAAATGCAGTAAACAGACAGAAAGTCAAGACCCTTTAATGGAACACAGAAAGACTCTATATAGAAACAGAGTGGACAGATTACCAGGCTGTGAACACTGAGTTTCTGACACCGATGAGGTGTTCAACCAGGGTTTAAATATAGGTGTGTTCATCAGCTCCACAAGGCACACAGAGAGAGAGAGAGAGAGAGGCCAGACGAGCAGGAACCAAGGCAACACACATTTTCATTTCAGTCTGTGAGTCAAACCTGTCCTGGGGCGAGTCTTCAGCTACTTCACTTAAATCAGACATGTGGACAGATCAGAATAAAATGCCACCGACTGACTACTGACATCTCATCATTACAACTAGCTGCCATTGTTGTTTGTGAATTTAACATAGCTGACTTAAAACGTTTAGAATTTTAGCTTGAATTCTTACTGTCTTCTCCGAGCAGCAGACGTGGAGTCGTCAAGCTCAGAAGACACGGTGATGATGGATCCAATAGAAACACTTCAGATTTTTCATGAATGTACTGTAAAAGAAGAAAGAAAATTCAGTCTTAAATACTTTTTTATTTCATTATGTGTGAAGTCATAAACATTAAAGACAAATATCTCAAAATACCAAGTACATAAAACAAAATAACAAGAGAATTAATAAAGCAGCAAACCAGCAAGTTCCAGTGATTGTTTTTCAAGTGGACGAATGACAGAATTGCATCTTCTTTTTTTTAAGTTACCTACTTCAGAATAATAGTAGTGCTATGTGACTAAAAAGATTAATCCAGGTTTTGAGTATATTTCTTATTGTTACATGGGAAACAAGGTACCAGTAGATTCTTACAAATCCAACAAGACCAAGCATTCATGATATGCACACTCTTAAGGCTATGAAATTGGGCTATTAGTAAAAAAAAAAAAGTAGAAAAGGGGGTGTTCACAATAATAGTAGCATCTGCTGTTGACGCAACAAACTCAAAACTATTATGTTCAAACTGCTTTTTTAGCAATCCTGTGAATCACTAAACTAGTATTTAGTTGTATAACCACAGTTTTTCATGATTTCTTCACATCTGTGAGGCATTAATTTTGTTGGTTTGGAACCAAGATTTTGCTTGTTTACTAGTGTGCTTGGGGTTATTGTCTTGTTGAAACACCCATTTCAAGGGCATGTCCTCTTCAGCATAAGGCAACATGACCTCTTCAAGTATTTTGACATATCCAAACTGATCCATGATACCTGGTATGCGATATATAGGCCCAACACCATAGTAGGAGAAACATGCCCATATCATGATGCTTGCACCACCATGCTTCACTGTCTTCACTGTGAACTATGGCTTGAATTCAGAGTTTGGGGGTCGTCTCACAAACTGTCTGCGGCCCTTGGACCCAAAAAGAACAATTTTACTCTCATCAGTCCACAAAATATTCCTCCATTTCTCTTTAGGCCAGTTGATGTGTTCTTTGGCAAATTGTAACCTCTTCTGCACGTCTTTTATTTAACAGAGGGACTTTGCGGGGGATTCTTGCAAAAAAAAGTAGCTTCACACAGGCGTCTTCTAACTGTCACAGCACTTACAGGTAACTCCAGATTGTCTTTGATCAACCTGGAGCTGATCAATGGGTGAGCCTTTGCCATTCTGGTTATTCTTCTATACATTTTGATGGTTGTTTTCCGTTTTCTTCCACGCGTCTTTTTTTTTTGTTCATTTTAAAGCATTGGAGATCATTGTAGATGAACAGCCTATAATTTTTTGCACCTGCGTATAAGTTTTCCCCTCTCCAATCAACTTTTTAATCAAACTACGCTGTTCTTTTGAACAATGTCTTGAACGTCCCATTTTCCTCAGGCTTTCAAAGAGAAAAGCATGTTCAACAGATGCTGGCTTCATCCTTAAATAGGGGACACCTGATTCACACCTGTTTGTTCCACAAAATTGACGAATTCACTGACTGAATGCCATACTATTATTGTGAACACCCCCTTTTCTACTTTTTTTTTTTAACTAATAGCCCAATTTCATAGCCTTAAGAGTGTGCATATCATGAATGCTTGGTCTTGTTGGATTTGTAAGAATCTACTGGTACCTTGTTTCCCATGTAACAATAAGAAATATACTCAAAACCTGGATTAATCTTTTTAGTCACATAGCACTGCTATTATTCTGAACACTACTGTACATACATACATATATATATATATATATATATATATATATATACAGTGAGGAAATTAAGAATTTGAACACCCTGCGATTTTGCAAGTTCTCCCACTTAGAAATCATGGAGGGGTCTGAAATTTTCTTCTTAGGTGCATGTCCACTGTGAGAGACATAATCTAAAAAAAAGTAGAGAAGCTTGAATCTTCAACTGGACTGGGTTGCTTGACGCGAGGACGTTTCGCTTTAAATCGCAGAAGCTTCCTCAGCTAAAATTCTTGCTCTGGAAGTCTGACTTCTGTCTGACTCTTGTAGAGAAGAAGAGAGATTTCTTCTCTACTACACAGGAGGACCTGGTCAATGACCTGAAGAGAGCTGAGACCACAGTCACAAAGATTACATTAGTAACACATGATGCTGTCATGGTTTAAAATCCTGTAGGGCAGCAAGGTCCCCCTGCTCAAGCCAGCACATGTCCAGGCCCGTTTGAAATTCACCAGTGACCATCTGGATGATCCAGAGGAGGCATGGGAGAAGGTCATGTGGTCAGATGAGACCAGAATACACCTTTTTGGAATCAACAACACTTACCATGTTTAGAGGATGAGAACAACCCCAAGAAAACATCCCATCCGTGAAGCATGGGGGTGGAAACATCATACTCTGGGGGTGCTCTTCTGCAAAGGGTACAGGACGACTGCACCGTATTGAAGGGAGGATGGATGGGGTCACGTATTGCGAGATTTTGGCAAACAACCTCCTTCCCTCAGTAAGAGGGTCACCAATCAGGGTCCTTTAATCACCAAGTACAACTCCTAAGAAACACCCAAGCTAATGTTGGCAAAATTGAAAACAGTTTATTCACAATTAAAATAAATAAATATTTAGCTAAAACTACAAAAAGTCAATATAAAATGTCTGGACCCGGTAAAAGATAATAAAAATAAAGAAAGAAAAAACCCAAAGTCTCAGTCAAAAAGAATAAAATCACAAAGATCTTGCTTTTTAAAAAAAAAAAAAAAAAAAAAGACTCTGCATAGAGCTGGGTGGGGACAGTGGGGAGCTGAAAGATTATCCCTCCTTTTTATTGACAGTACTCCGCAACGTCCGAGTGGTCCCGGGGCTCAGGTCAGACCTCCACTATTCTTCGCGGGCGCTGCCCATGCATCTCGTCCTCTCCGTCTCCTGCGCCTCTGGCTGCGGTCCGCGTCTCTCCTCCTCCGTACCTCCACACTCAGCCACCTGTACAGATCAGAGGGAGGGGCTGAGGGACCCGCACAATCTCAAAAATGTGCGTGCGCACGCACACAAGTAGTCTGGGACATGTCCCTTTTACTTAACCATATAGCGAGCGTTGTGCGCGCGTCCTGACCTTTTGATCCCCTGCGCCTCTGGCCGCAATCTGCGTCTCTCCTTCCATGTGCCTCCACACCCAGCAAGCTGTACAGATCAGAGGGAGGACTCAGGGACAAGCATAAACCTCACTAAGACGTGAGCGCACACACACAAGCAGTCTGGGACACGTCCCTCTCTTAACTGTTTAGTGGGCGTTGTACCTGTCTCTCTCCGTCCTGTCTCTCCACCTGGCGTCCTGCTTCCGTGTCCGCGTCTGCACCTGCGTCAAGCTTCCTCTCGTGCACGCCTCCCCTCTCCAAGTCCTCCTCCCACACCCACACTCTCTGCGCTTTTAACCCAGTCTGTGAACCACAGTGACCAATGGTAGAAGTTCATGGGGCAATGAGGGTGGAGCCCAATTACTAACACCTACACTTCATTCAGAAAACCAAAACCTGCAAAAGCACACATGTGCAAAAGAACCAAAACACAACAATAACATGATGAAAAGAAAAAAAGCACAGCAAATCACAGCACAACTACACATGCAACTGACAAGCACAGCAAAAATAGAGAAAAAAAAGACAAAAAAAAAAACAAGGCCCCTGTGACAAGAGCATTGAAGATGGGTCATGGCTGGGTCTTCCAGCATGACAATGACCCCAAACACACAGCCAAGGCAACTAAGGAGGGGCTCCGTAAGAAGCATTTCAAGGTCCTGGAGTGGCCTGGCCAGTCTCCAGACCTGAACTCAATAGAAAATCTTTGGAGGGAGCTGAAACTCCAAACCTGAAAGATTGAGAGAAGATCTGTATGGAGGAGTGGACCAAAATCCCTGTTGCAGGGTGTGCAAACCTGGTGAAAAACTACAGGAAACGTTTGACCTCTGTAATTGGAAACAAAGGCTACTGTACCATATATTAACACTGATTTTCAATCAGGTGTTCAAATACTTATTTGCAGCAGTAACATACAAATGAATTCCATCCATCCATCCATCCATTTTCTTCCACTTTATCCGGAGTCGGGTCACGGGGGCAGCAGCTCAAGCAAAGCCACCCAGACCTCCTAATGCACACACAGCTCCTCCGGGGGAACCCCAAGGCGTTCCCAAGCCAGCCGAGAGACGTAGTCCCTCCAGTGTGTCCTGGGTCTTGCTCGGGGCCTCCTCCCGATGGGACATGCCCGGAACACCTCTCCAGCGAGGCATCCAGGGGTCATCCAGAAAAGATGCCCAAGCTACCTCAACTGGCTCCTTTCAACGTGGAGGAGCAGCGGCTCGACTCCGAGCTCCTCCCGAGTGACCGAGCTCCTCACCCTATCTCTAAGGGAGCGCCCAGCCACCCTGCAGAGGAAACTCATCTCGGCCGCTTGTACTCGCAATCTCGTTCTGTCACGAGCCAATTTTCATGACCATAGGTGAGGATCGGAACGTAGATCGATCGGTAAATCGAGAGCTTTGCCCCCCTACTCAGCTCTCTCTTCACCACGATGGTCCGTACAGCGACCGCATCACTGCAGATGCTGCACCGATCAGTCTGTTGATCTCACGCTCCATCCGTCCCTCACTCGTGAACAAGACCCCGAGAGACTTAAACTCCTCCACTTGAGGCAAGAACACTCCACTGACCTGAAGAGGGCAAAGCACCTTTTTCCGGTCGAGAACCATGGCCTCGGATTTGGAGGTGCTGATTTTCATCCCGGACGCTTCACACTCGGCTGAAAACCGCCCCAGTGCACGCTGAAGGTCCTGATTTGATGAAGCCAACAGAACCACATCGTCCGCAAACAGCAGAGACGCGATTCTGTGGTTCCCAAACCAGACCCCCTCTACACCCTGGCTGCACCTAGAAATTCTGTCTATAAAGATAATGAACAGAACCAGTGACAAAGGGCAGCCCTGGCAGAGGCCAACGTGCACTGGAAACAGGTTTGACTTACTACCGGCAATGCAAACCAAGCTCTTGCTGTGGTCGTACAGGGACCGGATAGCCCTTAGCAAAGGACCCCGGACCCCGTACTCCTGGAGCACCCCCCACAGGGTGCCCCAATGGACACGGTCAAACGCCTTCTCCAGATCCACAAAGCACATGTGGACTGGTTGGGCGAACTCCCATGAACCCTTGAGCACCCGATGGAGCGTGTAGAGCTGGTCCATTGTGCCGCGACCAGGACAAAAACAACACTGCTCCTCCTGAATCCGAGGTTTGACTATCGGTCGAATTCTCCTCTCCAGTACTCTGGAATAAACCTTACCGGGGAGGCTGAGGAGTGTGATCCCTCTGTAGTTGGAACACACCCTCTGGTCCCCCTTCTTAAACAGAGGGACCACCACCCCGGTGTGCCAATCCAGAGGCACTGTCCCCAACCGCCATGCGATATTGCAGAGGTGTGTCAACCAAGACAGTCCCACAACATCCAAAGATTTATGGTACTCAGGACGGATTTCATCCACCCAAGGAGCCTTGCCACCGAGGAGCTTTCTAACCACCTCTGTGACGTCGCCTGGGTAATGGATGAGTCTGCCTCTGAGTCCCCAGTCTCTGCTTCCTCTTCGGAAGACATGACGATGGGATTGAGGAGATCCTCAAATTATTCCTTCCACCGCCCGACAACATACCCAGTCAGGGTCAACAGCTCCCCACCCGCACCGTATACAGTGCTGGTGGAGAGCTGCTTCCGCCTCCTGAGGGCGTTGGACGGTTTGCCAGAATTTCTTTGAGGCCAACCGATAGTCCTCCTCCATGGCCTCCCCGAACTCCTCCCAGACCTGAGATTTTGCCTCTGCGACCGCACAGGCTGCGGCACGTTTGGCCTGCCGGTACCTGTCAGCTGCCTCCGGGGTCCCACCTACCAACAAAGACAAGTAGGACTCCTTCTTCAGCTTGACAGCATCCCTTACTTCCGGCGTCCACCACTGGGCTCGGGGACTGCTGCCACGACAGGCACCAGAGACCTTGTGACCACAGCTACAAGTGGCCGCATTGACAATGGAGGTGGAGAACATGGTCCACTCGGACTCCATGTCTCCAACCTCCCCTGGGATCTGGGAGAAGCTCTCCCGGAGGTGGGAGTTGAAGACCTCGCTGACAGAGAGTTCCACCAGTCTTTCCCAGCAGACCCTCACAATACGTTTGGGCCTGCCATGTCTGACCAGCTTCCTCCCCTCCCAGTGGAGCCAACTCACCACCAGGTAGTGATCGGTCAACAGCTCATCCCCTCTCTTCACTCGAGTGTCCGAGACACATGGCCGAAGGTCAGATGATACGACTACAAAGTCGATCATCGACCTCCGGCTCAGAGTGTCCTGGTGCCACATGCACTTATGGCCACCCTTGTGCTCGAACATGGTGTTCGTGATGGACAAACTGTGACTAGCACAGAAGTCCAACAACTGAACACCACTCGGGTTCAGATCGGGGAGGCCGTTCTTCCCGATCACGCCCCTCAAGGTCTCACTGTTGCCGCCCACGTGGGCAATGAAATCCCCCAGGAGAACAATGGAGTCCCCAGTCGGAGCAGTATCTAGTACCCCTCCCAGGGACTCCAAGAAGGTCGGGTACTCTGCACTGCCGCTCGGCCCATAGGCCGAGACAACAGTGAGAGACCTGTCCCCGACCCGAAGGCGTAGGGACTCGACCCTCTCGTTCACCGGAGTGAACTCCAACACATGGAGACTGAGCTGGGGAGCAATAAGCAATGCAACCCCAGCTGTCCGCCTCTCCCCGTGGGCAACGCCAGAAAAGTGGAGCGGCCAGCCCCTCTCCAGGAGTTGGGTACCAGAGCCCAAGCTGTGCATGGAGGTGAGTCCGACTATCTCTAGTCGGTATCTCTCAACCTCCCGCACAAGCTCAGGCTCCTCCCCCCCCCCCAGTGAGGTGACATTCCACGTCCCAACAGCCAGGGGCTGTCAGCACGGACCGGGCCACCGGCCACCCACCCTCGACCACCACCCAGTCCTCTCTGCACCCGACCCCCATGGCCCCCTCTGCTGGTGGTGAACCCACAGGAGGGCATACAAATAAATTATAAAAAAAAAATAAAAAAAAAAATTCGGAAATCACAATGTATGATTTTTTTTTCTCTTTTTTTTACAAATAAATAATTTTAAAAAAATCATACATTGTGATTTCCGGATTTTTTTTTTTTTTTTTTTTTTTTTAGATTATGTCTCTTACAGTGGGCATGCACCTAAGATGAAAATTTCAGACCCCTCCATGATTTCTAAGTCGGAGAACTTACAAAATCGTAGGGTGTTCAAATACTTCCACACTGTGTATATATATATATATATATATATATATATATATGTGTGTGTGTGTGTGTGTGTGTGTGTGTGTGTGTGTGTGTGTGTGTGTGTGTGTGTGTGTGTGCAGGAGTGATGGCCACGTGGTTTCTGTGCAGAAGGTTCTTGGTTCAAACCTCACCCTATTACATGTCTCCATGCAATGTGAATTTGCATCAGGAAGGGCTTCCGGTATAGATCTTGTGCCAAATCAACATGCAGACCCACTGTAGACCTACTGTGATGACCCCGAATGAAATCAACGGAGCAGCCAAAGGGACTTACTTTACTTTTATATTCAGTGGTTTGCAAAAGTATTCAGCCTCTTGGTATTTCACACATTTTAGTTTGTTTATGGCATTTCAAATACAAAAAAGTAAATCAGGCTTCTCAATATAAACATTTCAAAATTATCTTCCTTAGACTCAAACTGAAAATAAATCTCTACAACTTGATATAAATTAATTAAAAATATTTAAAGTCAAGATGATGGGTTGCATAAGTCATCAGCCCCTTTGGTATAATACCTGTAAATGATCAGTTTAATTGCCAGTTTTCTTCAGACAAGTCAGGGGATGGATACATGAACATTTCCAAGTCACTGAATATGTCTTGGACTTTATATACATCAGTTTTGAAGAAATACAACAGTATGGCACTCAATGGTAAATCTGTGTGAAGTAAACAGTTCTCAAAAACTGAGTGACTGTGCAAGAAAGGAAGAGTGAGGAAAGCCACCAAGACACCCAGACAAGCCAGAAGAAGTTATAGGCTTCTGTGGCTGTGACTGGAGAAATTGTGCACATCATGTTTTGTATTTTGTTTCCTCAGTTATACAGCTTCATGATGAAGAGGTACAGGGGAGGATTTCTTTCACCAAAACATTAAATCTAAGTTTGCATCTCAGCTCTACCTTCTGGCAAATTGTAGCTGAACTTTCAGAGCTTCTTTTTCAGAAAATCAGCAGCTGTGTGTGTGCGTGCGTGGGTGCTTGCGTTCAGCTTCAATCACAGAGAAACTGGACAGCTGACATTTGCCATTTGGTAGCTTATGTATTTTGGGTCATGGATGAACTCTGCAAAAACATAACAATGTTTATTGGTCACTACTTTCTGGACTCACACGTCATTCCAGCAGCGGGTGATAAGTCATCTTTATATTAAAAGCATGAGTGTGGTGAGTCATTTTAAGGTCAATGTAAGTACATAATATAATTGTAAATACATTAAAAATACGTGAATGGCACAAGAAAGTGAAAATACTTATTTCCATTGTGGTCCATTTAAAATTCAAATGACAGAACAAAAGTATAAATATAATGTATATTATACCAAGAACCTAAACCATTTATAAATACATTAAGACAGTAAATTAACATTAAAAATACATAATTAACAGGAAATAAAAGGGTTGAAGCTTCTTCTCAAAATTGTTGAGGTTGTTCTAAAAACATTCTGGACTAACACGCCATTCCAACTCATTATACAAGCTTCGCTTAATTTATTATCACCTTTACCACAAAAATGTCAGCTACCTATTTTATAAACACTACCTAATCTAGAGTCCATGGATCCCCACAGGCAACACACTAGTCAAATATTAAAGCTTAATGGCCTTTGTTTTTTTTTAAAGCTTTAAATCTGAAAAAAAAAAAATCTTTGTCAAAATCTAATTTTATTCCTTAGCATTTAAATAAGGGTTTCATAATATTATATTACATTGCCAATATGATTAAAAACTCACACTGTCTGGAAACAATGTAGAATTTCAACCCTGATGGGTAGAAATTCACTGGTACCAGTGTCATACGTTACGTGGGGCTTCTCCTGGTCACCACGAGAATACTGGAAAGGACACGGTAACTGTGAACCGGAGTAAAGAAAAGCAGTGTGATGTCAGCAGGCTGCTCGCTCTAACAAAATTAACCAAGATGGCGGAAAATGTTACGAAACAGCTTATTTCTGTATCAGTCTGTTTCTCATATAGTTTTTAAAAGTTATACCCCCGTCACACATAGCCAGAATTACACCAAATGGCGTCAGAATGACGAATCGGCCCACATCTGAAAAGTGTCGGGTTTCAGTTCCAAAACTTCTGACAGCAGTCTGCGAAAGTTGGCCTGCTGTCTCGAGTGTATTGCACGTGTTCAAACACACTCCGGGCGCCATCGAGATGGGACACCTATCTGATGGCAGTCTAAGCGCCATCTGACTGCAATTTACATATTCTGAAGACTCTGAAACGATTTGAGCGTGTATGAGGGAACCTCGAGATGGATCGGGCATGGCAAAGCCTGCCGGCATGACTTGCACATGCCACTTATCCATTTATAACGTCCACCTCCACTGCCCCCCCTCCCCCAAGGAGTGCAAAGGAACTGTTGTGGCACGCAGCCACCCATGTGCAAGGGGTGTGAACACAGCACAAACAAGCAGTACAAATAATACTTCTCCCCATGGGTGACATAAATAATGTGAAATATTGTGCCTATCAGATCTGCGACACCACGGCAGGCAGGTGCGCACACTGTTACACCTCACGTCAGAAGCTCAGAGCTGAACGGATCTCACCGATGTCATAAACAAATTATTGCTTGATCACATTTAATTCTGTCATACATATGATGTGGAACTGTTTCGCAATGACAACATATGAAACATGAATCTTACCTCCAGGAGCATTTTGCAGCGCAGTGAGTTAGGAGCTAGGACCACAGCCTGTGCTGGAATGCTGGAAACACACACACACTGAGCGATCATTTTCCTCATGTCAGCACTTTTACGCGCATGAGGTCAGTGAGCCTGGGAAAATTGAATGGGAGTGGGTGACTGCATCAATGCCGGCTTGGACACATATGGCGTGAGTCCGGTCCATATGTTGGTTGTTCTTTGATGTCCAGTACAGGTGCTGTGCAAAGGGAGGAACACAGCGCTCCCTCCCACTCCGGTCCTGTGTTTGCCATCCACACATTTGGACATCAGGCAGTGTGCAGCGTCATTTATGGCCATCTGACATCAGGCTGTGTCGTCTACATATGCTTTGGATGTGATCTGACAGGTGTGGATGAGGTAGTCTGTCTGCGTTCTGACACGGCTTACCATGCCTCCTTTCCTCCCGACTGCATCCGGATTATGACCATTTTTTGCGGTGGTGGCCTGCATCCTGCACATTCTGGCGATGTGTGATGGGGCCTTAAGAAACAAACACTTCTAAATCAAAAAACACTGTTTTGCAATCAGATCACACCTCTGAAGTGACTTACAAGACATCTACGGATGTTAGTGTGCACACCCCAAGAACACACATCAAGAAAGTGGATCAGGTCACAAATAATCTCAAAAACTCATGCATGTGCACATGCACACAAATGTCCTCCTGCAATTTGTCTGCACGATGGTGTTAGAAGGAAAGGACAGCATTCGCCATGTAAATTTCCACAGATAAGTATGTTCTCTTCATTAAAATGAACCGTAATTTTGCAATGTTTCAAAAATAAACCTGCATTCTAATGCTTGGAGTTCTGCAGAAACTAAATTTTGTCAGTTTTGTGCAATTTGAAAGGCTGCTCAGCTCTGAAATTCATTTCATGACACTACTTAATAATGATCTCAATTGTGTTCATTTTTAGAAAGATGTTCTACTTTCTCTGGAGTTATTTCAGTTGATTTGCAGTGGAAAAGGATGTTCTGCACACACTGACATGAAATCTTTTTTCAAACATTCATAAGCTGTGCTTTTAAATCTTTATGTAAAGCTGACTAATCTGACATGTAATGATTTTATAATTCATTTAAAACATTGGAACCTGCAAACTCTCAAGTGATTTACAAGTAATAACAGGAATAAGACTTTATTCTGCATACATTTATACGTATAAGGTATACACAAACATATGTACGTTAGAGTTTGGCAGTCCCTGGCAATACCACCAGATGTAGCTGTGGAGCAGGGCTCGGCCTGAAAATAATGCAATTTGCAGTGAAATAAGTGTTTTTTTTTTTAATGTTAGTATCACATAAAACAGTAGGCATTGTTCAAAACATTAATATCTTCCTGTTATTTTCCTATCAGTCGTTCTTTTCTTCCTGTATGACCAGTTCCTCACAGCTTGTTTAGCAGTTGAAAACATTGTTCATGTTCAGTGCACTGACAGTAATAAACTGTGGGCCTGGACAGAAAAAAAAAAAGTTAAAAAACAAGTTTAGTGGGGCAGTTTCCTGCTGTCCAGGTTCCTGGGTCTTAATAATGTGATTTTGTGCAATTGAAATTAAAAGCACAAAAACAAATAACAGTTATGTCAAAGCAACATATACATGTGTTAACCTGCTCATAAAAATAAATAAATTAAAAAATAGCAATTTTTTTGACCCCCAAATCTTGATTTAGTGAAGGGGTGGGGATATTTTTCAAAAAAAAATATCCTTGAAAAAGGAGTATTTTTCATTTTCCATAAGAAACATGCTGCCACATGTATGTCACATCACTGACACGTGACCAGGCCGCTTGCTACCCACTACTGCTACTACTAGGGTTGCCACCTTTCAGAAATGCAAATAAAGGATTCCCATCACGGCTCCTTGGGGCCACTACCACCACCCAAGGAGTGATCAATTTAACTTTGAAAAGAGCATTTAGTCATACTTAAAGCTTTAAGTGCTTTAAACACAAAACTGTTAATGATAAACTGTGCAGTCACTGAAGTGTGCAATAATAAACATAAATATTAAGGAAAACAGACCAATAATCTTTAAAGTGAGGACATTTTTACTTTAATACGCGTTTGTCTTTTACCCATTGCCACTAATGCTGTCAAGCCCGGGGTTCGACTCTTCCCACTCACGTCTGTACATCTGCAAACATTTTTGCTTCTTTGGATGTGGTGGAGTTTCGGGTGTAGACATGCCAGGCAACCAGGCAAACTGTGACATGACCAGAAAGGTGGGCACACGGAGATGCAGACGTGAAAGTCTGTGGTCTACCCGCTGTACCTCATGTCGGGGTCCTCGTTACGGGACCTGACTCGAACAGGTACAGAGATGTCATTGTCATATTTCCTGTGTTTTATTTTGTTCATTATTCAGTTTTGATGAGTGTGTGAGGGACATTTCTGAAAATACAGAACATTTTATGTCCCGTATTGATTCAATTCGGGATGCAACAATTAATTGTCAAATAAAGGACAATTCTGTATTTTAAGGAACGGGTGGCAACTCTAACTACTACTACAACTACTACTGAAAGGCAGTCCTGCATATGAGGAACCTGTATGTGTGCATGCGTGCGTGCGTGTTTGACGTGGCTTGTGCTGAAGCCGCCGCTGCCTCACTCAACAGAAAACCTGTAGCACATGCCAATCTCACCATTTCGTGATGGCATCACAAAGAGTAAATAAATCTGTTGGGCTGTCTTACACACCATCCATTTGTCAATTAACTGCACAGCAAGCCATATTATTTCAGATATTTGTGATAAAATGCTCACACAGGAGCCATTCACTCATGCCAACATTAGTTGTCATCACAATGTAAAATACAACACTGACTAAAGGAGATGAAGAATTAAATCCATCATGAATCACTGCTTTTTGGTGCTCATCTTGGTTGGTCATGTCGTCAGAAAGTCTGAAAATAAACTAATAATTTATATTATAAATTTCTAAGAAAAATAAAACTTCTTTGTGTTCATCAGCAAATTGTAAACCAGCCTTGGAGGTGAATACCACCACCTACGGTATCGGAGTGTGGTGAATTATGGCATTAATTACTCTAAATCAATGCAATACAGAACATAAAACACACACTCATCTTCAACCACTTACTCCAATTGGAGCCTATCCCAACAATCATAGAGCGTGAGGTGGGGTACACCCTGGACAAGATGCCAGTCTGTTGCAGGGCCACATACAGACAAATAAACACATTCACACCTGCATCTTACCTTGTGTGTGTTTTTTTATATGTGTTCATGTACCGGGCCGGCTTATGTGTGTTGTTGTGTGTGTCATTTGTCGTCATGAGGCCGGTCATGGTTTGCTCAGCCCTGCTGCTGACCTAAGGCAGGACATACATCTGGAGCTGGTCCCCAGGCGCCTAAAGGCGACTTCTGCTCCTAACTGGCAATTAGGATGGGTTAAATGCAGTAAACACATTTCATTGTGCAGTGAACATGTTCCTTTGTGCATATGACAATAAAATTATTTTGAATCCTGCAGGCAATTTAAAGATTCCAATCCACGTAACCTGCGTGTCTTTGGATGTGGGAGGAAGCCGGAGCACCCGAAGAGAATCCATGCAAACATGAGGAGAGCACGCAAACTCCACATAAAAAGACCACAGGTGGGAATCGCATCCACGACCTTCTTGCTGTGAGGCAACAGTGCTAACCACTAAGCCACCATGCTGCCCGGCACAAATACTCCTTAGACATTACTCTTTTGAAAAAGCAGATGGTCCATTTGAATTTTCAATAAGCAGCCAGGTAGGGGCCAATGACGAATTACACAGGGGTCAAAATTTAAAAATGCTCCAAACATATGGAACACTATACCACATTATTTGTCTGATCACAAAGATTTCAAAAAGGTATAGTTTGGACAATCTATGACTGAATGTTATGGAGTTATGGGTTAAAAACAGCAGAAATGGTGACAAAAGTTAATTTCAGTTTGTACAGGGGTCAAAAGTTAAAGTTGCTCCAATTCCAGTAAAAAATGATGCAAATTGTTTGGGTTAATAGTATTTTATTGAATAGTTTGCACCATCTGTCATAGAATCCAATGGACGTCAATTTTAAATTAAATTTATTTTCATTTATATAGCAGCAAATCACAACAGAGTTGCCTCGAGGCACTTCACACAAGTAAGGTCTAACCTTACTAACCCCCAGAGCAGCAGTGGTAAGGAAAAACTCCCTCTGAGGAAGAAACTTCAAGCAGGCCAGACTCAAAGGGGTGACCCTCTGCTTGGGCCATGCTACAGACAAATTACAGAACAATTCACAAAAAGAATATACAGGAAATGCTGTTGGTGCACAGACAGGAGGGTCTCTAGCACAAATACCACACCCATCTCTGGATGGAGCTGCACCTTAAACAGAGGAAAAAAAAAAAAAAAGAGTCAGGCATCAGAAAAACAAGAAATACAGTATAATTTGTCAGCATTAAACAACAAGAAAAACTGGAAATACTAAGGTGATCGCCGGCCACTAGCCCTGAGCTTGACTAAAAGACCCAGAATTTAGGTAAAGTTGAGACCGCGGCATGCTCTGTTTCCTAATAAAATGAATTAAAAGAGTAAAAACCGTAAAACTATACTATGCCAGTATGCTAGCCATACAAAAGGGAAAAAAGTGCGCCTTACTGTAAGTCTGGACTTGAAAGTCTCCACAGAATCGTCTGCATTGTTTGACGTTTACTTTGCAGACCAAGTACTTGACACAGTCAAAACTATACCATAAATTCCCATCACTTATCAAAATTGGAGCAACTTTAACCTTTGTGTTGTGGTTAGAGGTCCGGATGGAACTGGACCATTACAAGGTGCTGGACTCAAACACTAGGGAGCAAGAACCAGAACAGATTGTGAACAAAAAGCCTTTCATTACAAAAAATAAATAACTGAGGTGCTGACCTGGAGGAAGCCTGCTGAGCCGAGACCGGGCACACACATAGTGGTGGAAGTTCAGGAGCTGCAGAGCACACAGGGCCAGTCTTGGGAGTCTGAGAATGAGCTGGAGGCCTGGAGTATATGAAGCTGGAACCGGGGCCAGGTGGGACGCAGAGAGCCGAGGAACTGGGAGGACGGAGGAGAACATAGGTGAGTGACTGCACTCGTAGCATTGGAAGTCTTAACCAACCAACAGTTCACTGAAGGCTTAAACAGGAATGTTCTCAGGTCCAGGAACAAAGTTCATTGTCTAATTCTCTGTTTAGGAATTGTTCACAGTTCATGAATTATCCTCAGAGGTCAGGTGCTGAGCATCTTGTGATGCAGTTCCAATTAAGCAGGACTTGACTCTAGAAATGACTTGGAAAGTTCTTAGCTGTTCTGCATCAGAGCTCATACAGTTTTTGGATACAGGTCTTAGTCATGTACAGTCACAAACAAGAGCAGCATGAGAACGGGATCTCAAGCCGCGTTCACACCGGGCGCGACACGAGCGACAGGTTGCCATGTAATCACTATGGAAGGACGCGTTGTGGCGCCAAGCCACGCAGTGCGACACGATGGACGCGAATGAAGCGATGCGAGTGAAGTGATTTTGAGCGATTGCCATGTTTGTGGCACAATATTGCGTCACGTCGCGTTGCCCTCCTCCCCAAGTTGAAAAATCAGAACTTTGTCATCTTGTCGCACCGTGATGACCAATCAGAGACTGAATATGTTGTGACGGGGAGATGTCTGGAGATTGACTGAGTTGGATGTGAACATGTCCTGTCTCTGGTAGCCAGCCTGTGAGCAGGACTTATGTCCATTTTGTCCTTTATTTCATAATTATGACAGAGTTTTGGGGAAGAGCGAGCAGCAGCCCCGCAGCAAGGGGAGCGGAGTTTTTTCTTTTTCACGTGCGCGCGAGTGAATCGTCCGTGAAGATTATTTTATTTATTAACTACACAGATGTTTAATAAAGCAAATGGTGACTGGTTTCTAAACACAATTATGACAGAGTTTTTTGGGGAAGAGCGAGGAGCAGCCCCACAGCAAGCAGAGGAGTTTTTTTTTTAATTATTTACATGTGCGCGCCGTGAACGGGACAGGAGGTCCTCAAACTGGGTCCTGCAGAGGCGAAGGACCGTTGAAAGCGGCCGTCATCCAGACGCAGCTCCTGCAGCAAATAATGATACTCCCCGAATTGGGAACGTCTCATGACGTTTGTCAGCTTTCCACAACAACTCGCTCCATGTGATCAAGGTCCGTCATGTTAACTTGACTGACAACCGGAGCTGGCAAGCGGAATGGAAGCTCCTCCTATTGATGACGCACTGGGGCGAATTTTCACAGCGAAAGCAGAGTGACACACCGGGCGATGGTGGCGTGTCTGTTGCCACGCGACCAACACGAATTTGTGGCGTCTGGTCGCGCCCGGTGTGAACGTGGCATCACAGACATGCAGGAACCTAACTGAACATGGGCAGAGCTGTGCGCTTCAGAGGCAGAGAGCAGATGAGTTCCAGTGTGACGTTGTGCAGAGAGCAGCGTGGGAGCCACACAGGAAAGTGTCTGGAAACACAAAAGGATCAATGAGCTCTAATACGGGAATTAGAGATAGCGGGGTTACCTGGAGATGAGCTATGGGAAGCTCAGACATCAGAGCGCATGGAAGCGGCAGGAATGACAACATGTAGAATCTGGCGTGGTCAAGGACATGGATTCATTATGGAAGGCTCACAGAAGAGTCAAATCCAGCCGATCAGGGTCATGGAACAAAGACTCTGGCAAAGACTGAGCTCAGAGCCAGCTACTTAAACTCAGAGGTTTAAGTAGCTGGCTCCTGATCAAGCGCTCATGCGAGTCACCTGTGAGGAGAAGATGAGCTGCTGCTGTTCCTGGGCTCTGCAGTGTGCCACCTGAAGGGAAAACAAACAAACTACACGCAAGAGGTTAAAAAAGGGAAGGAGAGAGGCAGACAAAGGCAGAGCATAACACTTTGACCCTTGTATAATCTGAAATTGACCTTTGTAACCATTTTTGTTTGTTTTTACCCCCATAACTCCACAGAATTCACTTATAGCTAGTCCAAACTATTTCTGGAATCTTGGTGATCAAATAATGTGGTATACTTTTCGATATGATTGGAGCAGTTTTAAATTTTGACCCCTGTGTAATTCTTCACTGACCCCTACCTGCCCGCCTTTTCAAAATGCAAGTGACCAACTGTTTTTTTTCAAAAGAGTAGTGTCCTAGGAGTATTTGTGCTGGTTTGGTGCTTGTATCACCATATGAAAGATTGTTTCAGTTATGTGCTGCACTATAACACCACAGCATTCATGCGCTGATTCTAGTGGTGTGTGGCACGGCGGCTTTGTGGTTAGCACTAGTACCTCACAGCAAGAAGGTGTGTGGAGTGTGCATGTTCTCCCCCTGTCTATGTGGGTTTCCTCCGGGCACTCCAGTTTCCACCCACAATCCAGAAAAACAAAAAAACACAAAACACTTATTTAGGGTCTGCTCCTTTCTCTGCCCCTGACCAAGGCAAAGTCTCTACATCTGGAGTTGGTCCCGGGCGCCTGACTGCAGTGTTTTAATGTAACAAAGTAGAAATACTTCGTTATCGTACTTAAGTAGAATTTTGACATATCTGTACTTTACGTCATTATTTACATTTATGGCAACTTTCACTTTTACTCCAATACATTTCTCTGAAACATCTTCCTTGATGTTTTTCGGGTGATAAAAGTAGAAGAAATTTGATTGGGCAATGCCTGTTTGCAGAGGTGAAAGTAAGCTGGAGCGCAGCTGTACACCAGGAAGAGATACAGTCCTCTTCAGCCGGAGCGCAGCGCCTTCCACCCCTGAGGCATCAAGCGCAGTGTTTGACAAAAAAGTTTAAAAGACAAAAACATAAAAGATGACAGGCTGAATCTGCACCCCCGCTGATGACGAGGAAGACTGTGGAGGGTGAAAACCATCTGCGCTTTGGACTCCAAAAGCGCACACACTGACGCATACACACAGATTGTCTCCCGCTGGAGTCCAGCACATGATCAGAGTTAAGGGGCAAACTTCAGTACCGACAAAACTAGCTGGCATGGCTGTTTTGTTTCATTTATTTTATTTGCAATGTTCTCGGAAGAGCGCTGCGTAAAAGCGTCACTGCGTTTTGGATTTGAGAGCGCCAAGAGCACTGCGTTTGGTTGCTTTGAAGTTGTTGGTGGTGGTGATGCTTGCATTGTTTTGGGTTTTTTTTTCCCCCTTTTCCTTTTCCTTAAATTTCGCACAACTGTGTAGCTATAAATGACACAAGAGCCTGGCTGTTGTGTTTAACAGAAAAGTGTGTGTGGGTCTTCCAGGAAAAAGACTGCACAACGTGCGCATCTTCAGAAACAGAATAGCAACTTTATTTACAGCTATTTACATTCACCTGTTGCTCCCTCATCCCGTCAACAACACCAAATGCTCCGCCAGAGGCGTCTCCAGCCTTTTATTGGGCCCCTTCCTGGTTTGTCTAGACACCACACTGGTTTTCTTTTCATGTTGCTGTTCACTGACTACATTTACATGCCGTTAATATTCAGGTTAAGGTCAGTATTCCGGTTTTCTGAATCATTAGGAATAACCCGTTTACATGCTTTAGCAGACAGTTACTCCTGTATACATTGTCATTGGTATCATTTGGAATATCCCCATCTAAACAGCGACGCACGTCTTCCACCGGTGCTTGATTTGGTCTGGCGTTCATGCAAATCCTGCTTCATGTAAAACCCCTCACTACACACTTTTCTCAAACAGGCATTAACATTTTTCTCACTTTTCTCTCCTGCGGGCTGCCTTTGCATCAAAACAGCGAGTGTAGTCTCTGGACCTGTTGCCAGATTTGGCACAGCTCTGCACAGCAGAGAGGGGGGCAGTGTGAGTGGCCCGCTGCAGCGTTTACCGAGCCCGCAGACACAGTAAGCGCATCGGAGGCAGTGAGAGCAATCGCGGTGATATGCCGACCGGTGCCGCGTCGGGCCCGCCTGAAAAGGATGCAGAACACAATGCGCTGTTTACCTCTGCTTCTGTGGTGTCCGGTGGGTTGCGCGCGCCGCATACAAGTAGTTGCCGTACTCAAAAGACCAAGATTCCTTGCGGATAAGACATGCACAGAACACAAAATAATGTTCCTTTCTATGGGGATATCCCGATGCGCGTTTATAATACCTGATATTTGGGTTTGAAAAGGAGTAACCCAGGGGTCTTATTCTGGTTTTTAAAAAACATATTTGAGCATATTTGGGGTTTTGCGGGTGTTTACATGGCCGTGCACAACCGGGTTATTGCTAATATTCCGGTTATGAAAGGGTTATTGGCTGCATGTAAACGTGTTTACTGTCCACTCACTTTGGATTTTACTTTTACTCAGTACTTTTACTTAAAGTGCATTTTGTATGAGAAAAGTAAATTTACAAGAAAAGTAAATTTACTTTTAAGAAATTTACATTTAAGTACAGTAAATGTCACATACTTAAAAACTTTTACTCAACTAAAATTTTTAGAGGAGACTTTAACTTTTACCAAAGTAATTTTATGGTAAGGTGGTCTAGTGGTAAGATGGTGAGGAGGTGATGGTCTAGTGGTTAAGCGTTGGGCTTGAGACCAGAGGATCCTCGGTTCAAATCCCAGCCTGACTGGAAAATCACTAAGGGCCCTTGGGCAAGGTCCTTAATCCCCTAGTTGCTCCCGGTGCATAGTGAGTGCCATGCGTGGCAGCAGTCTGACATCGGGGTGAATGTGAGCGCTGTGAGTGCTTTGAGCATCTGATGCAGATGGAAAAGCGCTATATAAATGCAGTCCATTTACCATTTATTTACCATTTAAGATACTTGTACTTTCATTCAAGTATCACTTGAGGTACTTTATACAAGACTGCCGGACTGTGGCTGCCCACTGCTCCTAATGGTTTGATTGTGTCTAACTGTAATTAGGATGGTTAAATGCAGAGTACAAATTTCATTGTATGTATACAACCCCAATTCCAATGAAGTAGGGACGTTGTGTAAAATGTAAATAAAAACAGAATACAATGCCATAGGTATTAAAGGCACTGCGCTGCGGTGGTTTGAATCATATTTGTCTAATAGATTACAATTTGTTCATGTAAATGGGGAATCTTCTTCACAGACTAAAGTTAATTATGGAGTTCCACAAGGTTCTGTGCTAGGACCAATTTTATTCACTTTATATATGCTTCCCTTAGGCAGTATTATTAGACGGTATTGCTTAAATTTTCATTGTTACGCAGATGATACCCAGCTTTATCTATCCATGAAGCCAGAGGACACACACCAATTAGCTAAACTGCAGGATTGTCTTACAGACATAAAGACATGGATGACCTCTAATTTCTTGCTTTTAAACTCAGATAAAACTGAAGTTATTGTACTTGGCCCCCACAAATCTTAGAAACATGGTGTCTAACCAGATCCTTACTCTGGATGGCATTACCCTGACCTCTAGTAATACTGTGATAAATCTTGGAGTCATTTTTGATCAGGATATGTCATTCAAAGCGCATATTAACAAATATGTAGGACTGCTTTTTTGCATTTACGCAATATCTCTAAAATCAGAAAGGTCTTGTCTCAGAGTGATGCTGAAAAACTAATTCATGCATTTATTTCCTCTAGGCTGGACTATTGTAATTCATTATTATCAGGTTGTCCTAAAAGTTCCCTAAAAAGCCTTCAGTTAATTCAAAATGCTGCAGCTAGAGTGCTGACGGGGACTAGAAGGAGAGAGCATATCTCACCCATATTGGCCTCTCTTCATTGGCTTCCTGTTAATTCTAGAATAGAATTTAAAATTCTTCTTCTTACTTATAAGGTTTTGAATAATCAGGTCCCATCTTATCTTAGGGACCTCGTAGTACCATATCACCCCAATAGAGCGCTTCGCTCTCAGACTGCAGGCTTACTTGTAGTTCCTAGGGTTTGTAAGAGTAGAATGGGAGGCAGAGCCTTCAGCTTTCAGGCTCCTCTCCTGTGGAACCAGCTCCCAATTCAGATCAGGGAGACAGACACCCTCTCTACTTTTAAGATTAGGCTTAAAACTTTCCTTTTTGCTAAAGCTTATAGTTAGGGCTGGATCAGGTGACCCTGAACCATCCCTTAGTTATGCTGCTATAGACGTAGACTGCTGGGGGGTTCCCATGATGCACTGTTTCTTTCTCTTTTTGCTCTGTATGCACCACTCTGCATTTAATCATTAGTGATCGATCTCTGCTCCCCTCCACAGCATGTCTTTTTCCTGGTTCTCTCCCTCAGCCCCAACCAGTCCCAGCAGAGGACTGCCCCTCCCTGAGCCTGGTTCTGCTGGAGGTTTTCTTCCTGTTTAAAAGGGAGTTTTTCCTTCCCACTGTAGCCAAGTGCTTGCTCACAGGGGGTCGTTTTGACCGTTGGGGTTTTACATCATTATTGTATGGCCTTGCCTTACAATATAAAGCGCCTTGGGGCAACTGTTTGTTGTGATTTGGCGCTATATAAAAAAAATTGATTGATTGATTGATTGATTGATTGTTAGTGCCCATGGCATGGCCACATACACATCTGTGATGGCACCATCAATGCTGAAAGGTACATCCAGGTTTTGCAGCAACACATGCTGCCAACCAAGCAACGTCTTTTTCAGGGGCGTCCCTGTTTATTTCAGCAAGACAATGCCAAGCCACATTCTGCACGTGTTACAACAGCGTGGCTTCATAGTAAAAGAGCGCGGGTACTAAACTGGCCTGCCTGCAGTCCAGACCTGTCGCCCATTGAAAATGTGTGGCGCATTATGAAGCACAAAATACGGACAACAGAGACCCCCAGACTGTTGAACAACTGAAGTCGTACATCAAGTAAGAATGGGAAAGAATTCCACCTGCAAAGATTCAACAATTAGTGTCCTCAGTTCCCAAATGCTTATTAAGTGTTGTTAGAAGGAAAGGTGATGTAACACAGTGGTGTTGCAGGCATCAATTTCAAAATGAGCAAATATTTGCACAAAAACAATAAAGTTTATCAGTTTGAACATTAAATATCTTGTCTTCGTGGTGTATTCAATTGAATATAGGTTGAAGAGGATTTGTAAATCATTGTATTCTCTTTTTTACATTTTACACAACGTCTCAACTTCATTGGAATTGGGGTTGTATATGTACAGTGACGATAAAAGCTCTGTTCTATTCTATTCTTACATTTTTTAAAAACCGCAAATGCTTACAACTTGGTAAGTGATCAAACGTCCTGTTTTCCCAGGACATGTCCTGTTTTCACATCCTGTCCTGGCTGTCCTAGGTTTTTTTTTTTTTTGGGGGGGGGGTTTGTTGTTTGATTTTTTTTGTTTGTTTGTTTTTTTAGAAAGTAATGACAATGTCCTGGTTTTCATTGGGCCATTAAATTGACCAGCATTTGAGTATCATTTGAATCTCAATACCAGTGTCAGAATCAGAATAGCTTTTATTCACCAAGTATCCACAGAACACAGGGAATTTGACTCCAGTTTGAGCTGCACTCTCTCTGTACGGCATCAGATGTACATTAAACATTGAATAATTCACAGTAAATAAAATGTGCAAATAAAATGTGCATGAAAATAAAATGTGCAATAAGAGAAAAAGAAAAGGATGTGTGAAACAGACAACAGATTGAAGTTGTACATGAGGTATAATATTACTGAGTTTTTTTCAGGTTAAGTTGTTCATCAGTGTGATGGTCTGTGGAAAGAAACTGTTCCTGTGTCTGGTTGTTTTGATGTACAGAGCTCTGTAATGTCGTCCAGAGGGGAGGAGTTTAAAGAGTGTGTGTCCAGGGGTGAGGTGTCTCCAGAGATGTTGCCAGCTCGCTTCCTGGTCCTGGACCAGTATAAGTACTGGGTGGAGGGTAGGCTGGTTCCGATGATTTTTTTCTGCAGACCTGATAGAGACCTGATAGTTCTGGATGATGGATGTGTAAAAGATGATGAGCAGTTCCTGGGGCAGGTAAAACTTCCTGAGCTTTCTGAGGAAGAACATCCTCTGCTGAGCCTTTTTCCTGATGGAGTCTATGTGGGAGGTCCACTTCAGATCCCGGGAGATGGTGGATCCCAGGAACTGCAAAGTGTCTGTATGCAGCCTCATCACCATCCTGGATGAGACCAATGATGGTGGTGTCGTCCCTAAACTTCAGGATTTCATAAAGTTTAACAGAGGGGTCCCCTGAGCTGCATTGTCACCAACTGAACAGTCCCCCCTGCCTTCACTGTGCATGCGTCATTTCGGAGTGTCAGCAGCGATTCACCGATTATCACCTCGTTTCTGCTTAAAACTGACTTTAGAATGATTTAACAGGTTTTACTTTGTCATCTGATAGTTAATAATCACATTATTCCCTTTGATCGTTTTGGATGTAGAGAGTCAGACTCAGAGAGTCAGAGTCAGATGTGCTGCTGCACTCTGATCACTCCTACATCTTTTATTATGAAATAATGCTGAATTTATGTGGAAATGATTATTGTACAAAAGCTTCAGACATCTGTCACTGAGATAAATGATGACTGGAGTGCAGTTTTAAGGAGAAATGAGGCGATAATCTGTAAATTGTTGCTGATGCTTCGAAATGACGCATGTGCAGTGAAGGGAGGGAGAACTGATTTTTAGTGGGGACCATTCGGTCGGCGACACCGGGCCGAGTGTCCTCATTTTCAGTAATCAAAATATGGTCATTCTAAACTATTCTTCACCCAGGCTGCTGGTGAAATGAATCATATCAGTCATAGTGATACCTGGTGCACCGATTTACTTTAATGTATACATTTTCACTTTCACTGATGCTCGTGTTTAGATTCGCTATGCACTGTTTCTGTGTAGGCTCTCAGTTGTCCAGGTGGTTTCCATAGTAGAGAAGCTTGAATCTTCTACTGGACTGGGTTGCTTGACGCGAGGACGTTTCGCTTCAAATCGCAGAAGCTTCCTCAGCTAAAATTCTTGCTCTGGTGGTCTGACTTCTGTCTTGACTCTTGTAGAGAAGAATAATCAAGAAGTCACAAAAGCTGGAGTTTTAAACCTAACCAGACCCCTTCTACCGAGAGGCAGACTGCTATAGGCCAGTGACTAAACAATAGCTCCAATTAGCACCTATTGTGCTCTAGTTAGCACTCTCCTAATGACAGGGCAGCTGTCCCTCCTAATGATAGGACGGACCCTCTCTTGATGGCTCCCTTGACGACTCTGCTGATGACGTGAATGACTTATTACCATGAACAAAAGACTGAAACTGCTTTGACCTGAGTACCCCATTGTAAACAGGCGATAAAGCGTGTCTCAGACCCCCTCCCCGGTTAAGGCTGGGTTTCAAACGTTTCACAAAGAATGCCTCCTTGACCCCTCTCTCAAACCATTTCTTCTTTCTGGCTAATAATTTAACTTCCTTGTCCTCAAATGTGTGGTTAGTGTCTTTAAGGTGGCGATGAACTGCAGACTGAGGTCCACTGGCGCCCTGTCTGCGGTGCTGGTATAGCCTTTTGTGTAAAGGTTGCTTAGACTCACCTGTGTAGTGTTTGTTACAGTTTTCCTGACATCTGATAGAATACATTACATTGCTCTGTTTGTAACTAGGGATCCTGTCCTTAGGGTGAACTAATTTCTGTCACCTTGAGACAGAAATTAGTTCACCCTAAGGACAGGATCCCTAGTTACAAACAGAGCAATGTAGTGTACACAAAAGGTTATACCAGCACCGCAGAGAGGGCGCCAGTGGACCTCAGTCTGCAGTTCATCACCACCTTAAAGACACTAACCACATGTTTGAGGACAAGGAAGTTAAATTATTAGCCAGAAAGAAGAAATGGTTTGAGAGAGGGGTCAAGGAGGCATTCTTTGTGAAACGTTTGAAACCCAGCCTTAACCGGGGAGGGGGTCTGAGACATGCTTTATCCCCTGTTTACAATGGGGTACTCAGGTCAAAGCAGTTTCAGTCTTTGTTCATGGTAATGAGTCATTCACGTCATCAGCAGAGTCGTCAAGGGAGCCATCAAGAGAGGGTCCGTCCCATCATTAGGAGGGACATCTGCCGTGTCATTAGGAGAGTGCTAACTAGAGCACAATAGGTGCTAATTAGAGCTATTGTTTAGTCACTGGCCTATAGCAGTCTGCCTCTCGGTAGGAGGGGTCTGGTTAGGTTTAAAACTCCAGCTTTTGTGACTTCTTGATTATTCTTCTCTACAAGAGTCACAACAGAAGTCAGACCACCAGAGCAAGAATTTTAGCTGAGGAAGCTTCTGCGATTTGAAGTGAAACGTCCTCGTGTCAAGCAACCCAGTCCAGTCAAAGATTCAAGCTTCTCTAATATTCGCTATGCACTTAGATTTGTTGACAAGTTGACCATGTATCGTTCAATGTGGTTTCTGTTCCAGAGGCGCCACTGATTTTTTTTTTTTAATGAATTAAATAAATAAATAAATAATGCAGCCAAAATTAATTTGCTGCATTTTTTATTTTATTTATTTATTTATTTATTGCCCCCTGCCATCAAGAATCGCTTTCCCCCGTTTATTGTCCTCCTCAGCTAGGAAATTAAATTCCCGCCCATGATATCCAGTAAGAAGAATTTTACAATGTGAAACCGGAACTTGTATGACTAAGGTTTTCATATCCTGCACTGCTGATGTGTGGATCTTTGTACCAAAATTAATTTAAGCGTTTTGCTGTATGTGTTTTGGCGGTACGCATACAGCCGCAGTTACGGTAAGATCCACTCTGGACACCCAGACAGACACGCCTGTTGCTGTATGCCTTTAACCAATCACGACCAAAGTTCCGCAGAACACGTGCAGCATCCAGCCAATGAGCGAGTCTGAGCGGACGTCCTTTTGACAGTTTATTCCCAGACGCTTTTTAGGTGAAGACACCAGAGAGTTCCGTCAGTTTCAGTAGATTGCTTCCAGAATAAACATACATGCTGCTCTCTTTGTTCAATGGTGGATTTGGATTTTATGTACAACATGACGTTTGAGGAACTAAACGGGGATTATTCTCAGGAAAGGTAACTACAAATGGATGAGCATGATTTTATTTTGAGTATTTATCAGACGCTTTTAACGAGGTTGCAATGAAATGCGCAAACTGCCTCTGGTGCAACAAGCTTATGTGCATTAAAGTGTCAGGACTTCTTATTTTATGTCTTGAATTTTAGCGTTCTCGAGGCAGCACAGTTTAACAAAGAAAATAAGTTTGTCAGAAAAAAAGGATTTAAGTGTTTTTTTTTTGTTTAGTTTGAGCTGCTGAGTGGGTTTTAGAGCTCGTGCCGGCTGGAAACGCTTCAGGTAGCTCCTAGCGCTGCTAGCTTAGCTTCTATGAAAGAGAAAATGACGTGGTGAAGTTTGCGTGGCACAGTCGTGATGATAACGAAGCGTGATTGTGTGTGTGTTTGCAGGATGGAGTCGGTGGAGAAGGCTTTGGAAGAAGTCCTCACTTCTGCATTACCGCAAGGCTGCATTACTGTGGGAGTATACGAGGCGGCCAAAGCACTGAATGTGTAAGTACAGCGTCATAGAGGCATCAAAGGACCCCAGCGCTCACTTTGATCTAATAATTCGCAGCACAGGCCTGACTGGAAACCATCTAAAACCATGAAAATGAAACAGATAAAAGCAACCTTTGTCCTGCTGTTCGTGGTTACATTGAATTGCCTTTGTTGTGGTGCATGGTTAAAGTATTCACTCTTCTATCATAATAAACACTGTGACTGATCAGGTCTTAACCTAATCCACGTATTTTGGTTCTTCTTTGTGGGGAAAGTGCACAGTGCCTTTGAAGGGCTGCATCAGTAGTGTGTTCGGGATTGCTGCAAAAATTTAACAAAAGATTTTTTAACATTCAGCGTCATAATCACGTCAGGAAGTTTGTTTTAAATACAATGGTGTTTAGAATCTGTGTTTAGTTAATATTCCTGCTGTGATCAACTTCCTAACATAATTACAATGCAGCTGAGTTGATGTTTGCACTGGGATTGTTTTGTTGGCCTGGTGAAGGACGTACCTGCAAATACACTGAAAGGATAACAGAGGGAAAAGATGTTCATCTCAACACTTGCGTGCACACCTTTGTCATTACCTCCGCCAATGAAGTTGGAGGAGGTTATGGTTTGGCCACAGTTTGTTTGTTTGTTTGTGAACAGCCTGGAACCCACAGTTTTTCATATTTCCTTTTAATTGAAGATTCATATTCTGATATGCAAGAACTGATTAAATTTTCAGGCTCAGAGGGCAAAGTCACAAAAAATATTTGAAAATTGTAAAAATCCCAATCATTGAAGGAATTTTCAAAACTTCATACCTCTGTGCTTTGCCATACATGTGATAGAATGTATTTTGGACCATCAGCAAATAAGTTGGATGCGTTTTAATTGTTTATAGCAAAACATAATATAACAGGGCTACTACAGTAATATGAAACTGACAGATTGCCCTTTCACAATAACGCTTGTTAAATACTTCTACTGTGACAACTCAAGCAAATTATAAGTGAGCACAACTTCTTAGCTTTACACATTTCGCTTTGCAGATGTAGCAGGGAAGAAAAAACAGCAGGTTTACGCACTTTGTGATCGATCATATTTTTCCTATTTGAACATGCACATTTGAAGTTTTCAGGTCTGGCAGGTCCGTGGAATGTGCAGTTGAGGGGAAACCCTGTGAATGTGAAACTACTTAGACTTTTATGATATTACTGTTGTTTCACCAGCAATCATCAAGTGCTTCACAGCACTTTACACTTACAATGTTGAATGTAAAACACCTGATCAGTCACATTGTTCACCATGATGGATAGGCTCTGTAAAGTGTATGAAGCCAGTGCCAGCCAGAAAAGGTTGAGCAACAGGTTTTTAACTTCTACATTTCATTTTCATCATGTAAAGAGTGGTTCCAGGAATAGGCGTGATCATTTTACATTGGTACGGTCGTTACTTATAAACTACCCAGACTAAGAGGTGACTCTCTTATCTTTGTCTCCTCCAGCGACCCTGATAATGTGGTCCTGTGCATCCTGGCTACAGACGATGAAGATGTGGAAGATGTGGCCCTGCAGATCCATTTCACCCTCATTCAGGCTTTCTGCTGTGAGAATGACATCAACATCCTGAGAGTCAACAACACCCGACGCCTGGCACAGATACTGGGTGGAGGAGGGAAACAGGGCGGGGCTGAACCTCTCGACCTGCACTGCGTTCTTGTCACTGTGAGTGTCTCCACACATTTCATTAGCTCAATCAGTCATCGTTTCATTTGAACATCCAGCAGGCAATCTGCTAGTACATGTTTTTTGTGCACACCGTACAGATTCCTGCTGAGATGGGTTATTTGCACGCACTTTAAGTGATTGAATTGTTTGTGTTTTCAGAGCCCACACTCATCGTCGTGGAAGGATCCGGCTTTGAGTAAAGTGAACGTGTTCTGCAGAGAGAGCCGCTGCATGGACCAGTGGGTACCCCTCATCAATCTGCCCGACCGATGAAGACGTCACAGCAAAATCCTCTGAGAGGACGTTAATCTGCACAGGAAAAGTGGTGGGAACCCCAATGACACGTTGCCACTCAAATCAAATTCCACAGCACTGCTGACGGGGAAAGAAAAACCACCAGCTTTCATTTGTTTTGATGGAATAAAACCACCCACCGACTACAGGAGACAGGGTTTAAACAAATAATAATTCCACTTGGACAGGGCTGTTTGGAGTTCTGTCAGTTGGCCTTGGCAGCCAGGAGGAGATGACAAGGTGTGTGTACGGTCATGAGGAGAGAAGTGACAAAAGTGTGGGTCTTTTAAATGTGGACACTGGGTGGACTGTGGCACGTGCGTGTTCGGAAGAGGAACTGTTGAGTGGACCAAGGCCTTGGCTTCTGTGTGCAGAAACAAAGCACTTGTTGAAACACTGGACTTTTGCAGTTTCACTCGTTTAAATTGTTCATGTACGTTGCTGTTTATTGTAATTAAAAAGGGAAGGGCTCGGCATCCTCCAGAGTTTTCTGCGTCTTTAATCATTTCCAAGACCAGCTGGCTTTTTGCCTCCAGAAAAGTAGTTCTTTTGTTACAGTTTTAAGTTATTTACAATGATATTTAAGTATATTTATGTTTTTTTTTTGTTTTTGTTTTTTTACTATTTGTAAAATCTCAAATAAATGACATGTATTGACATTAATAAAAAGTATTTTGAGTAAGAATGACGCTTTGTCATTTCTGGAACTGCAGCTGGGCTGAGCTGGATTTAAACCTTTAGTTGTGAAGCGGGTCCCGTGCAGATCACAGAGGTCGTGCTGACCTCGGTGCCATCGCTGAGAACAATCGTCCTGCCGCTTCTGCCTCAGTCAGCAGCAACACGGTCTTTCAGCCGCTTTCCCTTTTCACCAATTCCGGGTGATTTGCTGAACACTTTGTGCTGCGTTTTCACGGCTCACTTCCTGCAAACGAGGCTCTGACCGTAAAAGAAGCGCACAGATTTTGGCAGGCAGGCAGGAGTATCTGCATGTGATGTGGGTTATTGTAAACCACATGACTGGAACTGCTTGGAAATAGACCAGAAGGACTCTGAAGCATGCACAGCCCCTCCTCCCCGGGTGATGTCACAAAGATGATGTAAGGCAGGCTTTCCCCTGTGTAAGTGCAGAGTCACGATCACGAGGAGGAGCGGTCACATGTTCAGTGTAACGAGGGAGCTGTTTTCTTATCACAAGTCACAACCAAAAACGTTGACTGCGTTTCTTTGCTGCGTAAAATCTGCTTTTACTTGAAATACCAGCTGATGAGCAGAGATGGGTGTGTTGTGGCCCGACTGTAACTCTGAGTCCGACCTACAAAGCCTTCCCGGCACTCTGCTTTCAGTTGGCAGTGTGTGAAAGGTCGTCTGGCATGTGACAAGTGGGTGAGATGGTTCTGATGTAACAGTTACTGTCCCGGAGGAAAGAGGACTTCAGCAGGAGGAGGAGGTTAAAGTGTTGGCCTTCAGACTGCAGAGTCACTCAGTCACAAGGAGCATTATGTCTGTTTTACAACACGTGTCCACTTTTGACTGTTCACTGGTTGCACAATATAATTTTTTTTTTTAACCAAACCTGAGTAACAACAGAACATTAAAGTCAGTGCTTATAACAGACTAGTCATTTTATTCTACATTAATAATAATAATGGATGCGTGAATTTAATATATGTCAACTTATGGTCAAGTCTGTAAATACTTGTTCAGTGACAAATTTGCTTCTACAACACCACAATGGAGATGAAATGAAATGATTAAGATGTGCTTATTGTGTAGACCTTAATTTTGATTCAAGGTTTGTAAGAAGAACACTGCATTAACCATGAGGACAAACTTTAATGCAAAACATCAATCAAGGGGAGTTTTTTTTTTTAATCAAGTCAGGGGTTGGACGTGGACATTTCCAAGTACAGTGAGGAAAATAAGTATTTGAACACCCTGCGATTTTGCAAGTTCTCCCACTTAGAAATCATGAAGGGGTCTGAAATTTTCATCTTAGGTGCATGTCCACTGTGAGAGACATAATTAAAAAAAAAAAAATCTGGAAATCACAATGTATGATTTTTTTAAATAATTTATTTGCATGTTACTGCTGCAAATAAGTATTTCAACACCTGCCAATCAGCAGAAATTCTGGCCCTCAAAGACCTGTTAGTCCGCCTCTAAAAAGTCCACCTCCACTCCACTTATTCTTCCAAATTAGAAGCACCTATTTGAGGTTGTTAGCTGCATAAAGACACCTGTCCACCCAACACAATCAGAATTGTGAATTGTTGAAAGAATTCAACTACTAACATGGCTAAGACCATAGAGCTGTCCAAAGACACCAGCGACAAAATTGTAGACCTCCACAAGGCTGGAAAGGGCTACGGGGCAATTGCCAAGCAGCTTGGTGAAAAAAGATCAACTGTTGGAGCAATTATTAGAAAATGGAAGATGCTAAACATGACTGTCAATCTCCCTCGGACTGGGGCTCCATGCAAGAGCCCACCTCATGGCGTATCAATGATCCTAAGACAGGTGAGGAATCAGCCCAGAACTGCACGGGAGGAGCTGGTCAATGACATGAAGAGAGCTGGCACCACTGTTTCCAAGGTTACTGTGGGTAATACACTAAGACATCATGGGTTAAAATCATGCATGGCATGGAAGATCCCCTGCTTAAATCAGCACATGTCCAGGCCCGTCTTAAGTTTGCCCATGACCATTTGGATGATCCAGAGGAGTCATGGGAGAAAGTTATGTGGTCAGATGAGACCAAAATAGAACTTTTTGGTCTTAATTCCACTTGCTGTGTTTGGAGGAAGAAGACTGCTGAGTACCATCCCAAAAACACCGTCCCTACTGTGAAGCATGGGGGTGGAAGCATCATGCTTTGGGGGTGTTTTTCTGAACATGGGACAGGACGACTGCACTGTATTAAGGAGAGGATGACCGGGGCCATTGTGAGATTTTGGGGAACAACCTCCTTCCCTCAGTTAGAGCATTGAAGATGGGTTGTGGATGGGTCTTCCAACCTGACAATGACCCGAAGCACACAGCCAGGATAACCAAGGAGTGGCTCCGTAAGAAGCATATCAAGGTTCTGGAGTGGCCTAGCCAGTCTCCAGACGTAAACCCAATAGAAAATCTTTGGAGGGAGCTCAAAGTCCGGGTTTCTCAGTGACAGCCCAGTAACCTGGCCGATCTAGAGAAGATATGTGTGGAGGAATGGGCCAAAATCCCTGCTGCAGTGTGTGCAAACCTGGTGAGAAACTACAGGAAATGTTTGACCTCTGTAATTGCAAACAAAGGCTACTGTACCAAATATTAACATTGATTTTCACAGGTGTTCAAATACTTATTTGCAGCAGTAACATACAAATAAATTATTTTAAAAATCGTACATTGTGATTTCCAGATTTTTTTTTTTTTTTTTTTTGGATTATGTCTCATTACTTATTTTCCTCACTGTATGTATGGTCTGTATTCATTTTTTGTGTGGTCAATCTGTGCAGTGGCAGTTTTCACAAACTGAGTGACTGTGCAAGTACACTAGTGAGGGAAGACACCCAGATAACTGCAGGAGATACAAGCTCCTGTGACCGTCACTCAAGAAATGCTGCACAGTGCAACAACCGTCTGTTGCACAACAATGAACAGTTTCATGGTGAAGAGGAACAAAAGGATTTTCTTAAGACAAAGTGAAATTACAGCTATACTTTGCCAGAAGGCACATGGTCAAGTCTAGATTTGTTGTGTTTTGTTGTGCTCCACTCCACCAGCTTTGACTGGGGGGGTGGGGTGGGGTGGTGAAACTGTGAGGAGCAGGTAAGTCCTTCAGAGTTGTCTGGGTGTCTCTCTCACTTGTTAACTTTTTGCAGTCACTATTTTTGAGAACCTTCCTGCAGACAGACAAAGTGTTTGTTTCTTAATGATCGATGAAGTTCAAGATGTATTCAATGATTTGGAAATCTTCATGTATTTATCACCTGACTTGTCTCAAGAAAATGGGCTGCAAGAGTGATGATTTATATATATAAAAAAAAAAAAACAATTATAATATTATTGATCTCTTTCCTACTGGCTCTGAAAATAGAGGGAATGTAAATTAATAAAAAATTGATACAGTTCCTAAACAATTGTGATGATTTTAATTCAAGCTGAAAGTCTACACAATACCTATATACAGTAGTGCTCAGAATAATAGTAGTGCTATGTGACTAAAAATATTAATCCAGGTTTTGAATATATTTCTTATTGTTACATGGGAAACAAGGTACCAGTAGATTCAGTAGATTCTCACAAATCCAACAAGACCAAGCATTCATGATATGCACACTCTTAAAGCTATGAAATTGGGCTATTAGTAAAAAAAAGTAGAAAAGGGGGTGTTCACAGTAATAGTAGCATCTGCTGTTGACGCTACGAACTCAAAACTATTATGTTCAAACTGCTTTTTTTTTTTAGCAATCCTGTGAATCACTAAACTAGTATTTAGTTGTATAACCACAGTTTTTCATGATTTCTTCACATCTGCGAGGCATTAATTTTGTTGGTTTGGAACCAAGATTTTGCTCGTTTACTAGTGTGCTCGGGGTCATTGTCTTGTTGAAACACCCATTTCAAGGGCATGTTCTCTTCAAGTATTTTGACATATCCAAACTGATCCATGATACCTGGTATGTGATATATAGGTCCAACACCATAGTAGGAGAAACATGCCCATATCATGATGCTTGCACCACCATGCTTCACTGTCTTCACTGTGAACTGTAGCTTGAATTCAGAGTTTGGGGGTCGTCTCACAAACTGTCTGTGGCCCTTGGACCCAAAAAGAACAATTTTACTCTCATCAGTCCACCAAATATTTCTCCATTTCACTTTAGGCCTGTTGATGTGTTCTTTGGCAAATTGTAACCTCTTCTGCATGTCTTTTATTTAACAGACGGACTTTGCGAGGGATTCTTGCAAATAAATTAGCTTCACACAGGCGTCTTCTAACTGTCACAGCACTTACAGGTAACTCCAGACTGTCTTTGATCATCCTGGAGCTGATCAGTGGGTGAGCCTTTGCCATTCTGATTATTCTTCTATCCATTTTGATGGTTGTTTTCCGTTTTCTTCCACACGTCTGTTTTTTTTTTTTGTCCATTTTAAAGCATTGGAGATCACTGTAGATGAACAGCCTATAATTTTTTTTGCACCAGCGTATACGTTTTCTCTTCTCCAATCAACTTTTTAATCAAACTACGCTGTTCTTCTGAACAATGTCTTGAACGTCCCATTTTCCTCAGGCTTTCAAAGAGAAAAGCATGTTCAACAGATGCTGGCTTCATCCTTAAATAGGGGACACCTGATTCACACCTGTTTGTTCCACAAAATTGACGAACTCACTGACTGAAGGCCACACTACTATTATTGTGAACACCCCCTTTTCTACTTTTTTTACTAATAGCCCAATTTCATAGCCTTAAGAGTGTGCATATCATGAATGCTTGGTCTTGTTGGATTTGTGAGAATCTACTGAATCTACTGGTACCTTGTTTCCCATGTAACAATAAGAAATAAGAATAAGAAACCTGGATTAATCTTTTTAGTCACATAGCACTACTATTATTCTGAACACTACTGTACTTGTTCACGGTGGTTGGTAAGGTTGAACCTTTACCTATGTGAAGTGCCTTGGGGCTGCTCTGTGGTGATTTGGCGCTGTATAAATAAATTGAACAATGTTTTGATTTTCAAAAATACATTCATTCTCATTATGATGATTATTATTGTTGTAAATAGTGTCTTTCAAACATCTTCACATGTTGACCTTTACTCTCATGGGGGGGGAGGGAGGGGATTTTGACCCCTCATCCCTCTGGCTACACCCCTGCAGTCTATGTAAATGGTAAAAATGGTAAATGGACTGCATTTATATAGCGCTTTTCCATCTGCATCAGATGCTCAAAGCACTTCACAGTAATGCCTCACATTCACCCCAATGTCGTTTTTGACATTTTACACACGTCAACAGGAGGAAAAACTGCCATGACGAAAGGAAAAACTATTTTTTCGTTGTTTGTTTTGTGGAAGTCATGAACTGACTGGCTGTGAAGAAACATCTATCCCCTGCACAGTCTGTCAGAAACAGATTTGGTGCATATTTTAAGCAAGTGAAATGCTTGTGTGCATTTTTAATTAAACTGGCTTATGGTGGCACTTATGAAAGAGTTCAAGACTGTCAAACTGTTGATCTGTGTGAATAAAATTGGCTTGTTGCATTATAGGAGAGTGCTTTTAAAACATGCTTTCCATAGTAAAGCAGTTTGACTGCTGGCACCTCCTCTATTAAGTGCAGCATAGGGAGCGGGCAATTTGAGGACTTGGGTGTTTGTTTTTTTTATCTGATACTGATAAATCAACAAAAATGCCTTGATCAGGAAATCTCAAATTATCATGTAAATAATAATGATGAAAAAAGTTTTATTCAGGATTTTAAATCATAATTGTGAAGTTACAGAGCAGCTGGTGTACTGCTGCAGCCCCACACTCACCGCACCCTTCCTCCCCACTAACATCAGCACATTCCAGTACACTGACTCTGTAACCGTGTAGCCAGATTCTGACAGCGACTCACACGATCAGTCGCCCACAGATTCCCACATTGCTGCACAATGACAAACCAGCATTACTGCAGATTACCTGCATGCTTACAGTGAAAATCCTGTCCACATCATGTGTGCACAACAGCTCCATCTCAATGAGCCACATGTGCTGTGCACTAGAGGTGGGCGGATTGATCCTAATATCGATAATATCGATACCAACGCTGGTATTGATATTGAACGATGTTCGTGTAAAAAGGTCGATGCTCAAGCTTTTTTCTCTCCTGCATGCACTGACTGCTGCGCACACAGATTCATCAAAGTCTCCTCTCTGTCTGTAAGAGCAGCGCTGCACTGTGTCACACAACACAGAGCAGCGCACCCTTCTATTGTGGTTTGTCAGCCCTCTACCTCAGGAGATGTGTTGAGTGATATTTTTTTTTTAAACAAAAATGTTGATTAGATAAAATATTTTGTTGTCATGTACAATGTTTGGCGAAATTCTATCCTAGGTCTTTTGGGTACTTTGGATCTATGAAGCTTAAATATGAAAAAGTATTGGTATCGGTATCAGCGATACTCGGCCTGTAATTACTTGGGATTGGATCAATACCAAAATTCCCGGTACTGCCCACCTCTACTGTGCACTCTCTGCTTCTCATTTTGGTCAGCGCAAAAATAAGTGTAAATCTGATCTTATTTAAAGTATTTGAGAAACAGATCTTATGTTCAGTCCGCATTTGGTGCAGGGCTGCTCACTGTACATAGATGTATGTGCATCTGCAGGGAACAGACGGAAATCACGAGAAAAGTTAGGTCTATTTAGGTTTGAGAAATGTGTATTTTTTCCAGTGGTTGGCAAAAAGCAAGGTCAGAAATACCCCAGAAGCTTCCAGCAGAGAATGAAAACAGGCTTTCAGTCGAAGAACATTTCCCAAAATAGCTGCTCCACTTCCAGGGCTGAGTCTATTCTATAATTAGACCGGCTGTCTTCTGAGGCTGACAGTCATAGTGTGAGGCCTGAGGTGCCTCCTGTCTCAGCCAGATATAAATAAATGACCAGTGGACAGAAACCCAATGACAGGAAACATCCACCAAGCCGCAGATAAACTGCAGATTTCTGTGGCCGTGATGCAATGTTGCAAACAAGTTGCCCCAAACACTTGTTTACACTGACAATGAAATCTCGGCCTCCCCAGCAAGAATGTGATTGTGCACGAGATTTGACACCATAAAGGCGTCAATTAGGACTGCTGTTTCTTTCCCCCTTACCCACCACTTCTGTGTAAGGTTACTTCACTCTGAAACGATTACAGCAACCTATATTTCACAGAGACCCATAAAAATGAGGACAAGTTAGTGGCTCCCCAATGAAATTGGACATTTTCTTTAAAATTTTCCCGTGCTTTAAGAGAGCAAAGAATTTTCAGCACAGTAATTCTAAACATCCCAGTTCTATTTTAAATGCTTACCTTATTTTATTTTGCACACAAACAAAATCACATCACTGCAAAATAGTGGTTTGTGCTGTGATTCAACAAAAAAGGTCAGTTCTTAAGGGAGCTAATAATTTTGACCCTGATAGTTTTTGTGAAATAATTTTGTTCCTGTGTGAAAAGTAAAATAATGTCAGTATCCAAAATAAAATGAGGATATTTAGAAATGCTGTGTTGAAAATTCCTTGTTCTGTTAAACAAACCAATGAAAAAAAAAAGCACCTGGGAAAATTTTGAAGAAACTTTAAGATGCCGTCACACATAGTAAGAATGTGCAGGAACCAGGCAAACAGCAAAAATGGCCATAATCCGGAGCAGTCGAGAGGGAAAGAGGTGTGTGGACTGTGGGCGGGTCCCGTCCAGATTACCTCGTCCACACATGCACGATCGCATCCAAAACGTATTTAGACAACAGACGACACAGACTGCTGTCAGACAGCCATAAAAAGCACTGAAGACTGCCTGATGTCCAAACGTCTGGATGACAAACACGGGACAGAGCGAGCAAGAGCTGTGTGCTCCCTTTGCACAGGCCACCGGTACTGGACATTGGAGAACAACAAACGTATGGGCCGGTGTCACCGACCGAATGGTCCTCCCTAAAAATTGGTCCGCCCTGTATTCACAACAGGATAAGCAAGCTCCGAAATGACGTAGGCACAGCAGCACATCAGTCAGGCGTAACACCAGGCGTAATGCTCTACACCAAAACTGGGTATTGCACTGTGTTGGTTTGCAAACCACCAATATACTGGACAGAAGAAAAAGATTAAAAACCAGTGAGGTTCACTTCCACCTGTTATTTATTTTGGATGTTGTTGATGGGCAAAACCCTGCTGTCCTGTGTTTCTTGCTGAGAAACGGACAAGCTGACAAACGTTGATGGACTTCTTTTAAAAAGGCTGTGTTTCTTCAGTAATTTCCGCAGTAAGGAATTTCCCAGACCTCGTCTTCCAAAACATGAACGTCTTCTCATCAGGCTGTGATGATGAATCTGACTGAACTAGCGTAACAGGCCATATTAAGACTTTTTATTTACACAGTGTGTGAATGGTTTTAGGAAGTGGCTCTTCATACTCATACGTAGCGCAGCCTTGTTATGGTTAGGGGTTATTGTTATAGTCTTGTGAGGACTGTAACTTCTGCTGCTGAGCCAATCAATGGGCAGCAGTGGGTCAGCGAGGGTGACAGCAACACAGCGCAGTGTCTTTAAAAAAAAAGCCAAAAAAAAAAAACCACACTGCTTCACTTTAAATACACGTCTATTTTAGGTGATCAGCGCGAAGAGTCTTATGCTTAAAAGGTTTTATTTTACTCAGTGTCCCATTTTGAAAAGTTCTAGTTTCTCCTGCCTGCTACAGCATGCTCTATTGTCTTCTCCATTTTTCGTGGGAGTATTACAGCGCCACATACAGGTCTGGGGTATACAGCATTTACAGTGTCCCACAGCTGACCTTGAACGCTATTAACCAGTTTGGAAAAGATATTTTTTATAACTGGTTGTGGTGTTGCAGACCGAATGGTCCCCCCGCTAAAAATTGATCCGCCGTGCCTCCACTGCGCATGCGTCATTTGTGACCACAGCAACTGGTCTGAAATGGATTGTCTTCACCCAAAGCGATCAAAGGGATTAACGGGATTATTAAACATCAGATGACAAGGTAAAACTTCTTAAATCATTCTAAAGTCAGTTTTAAGCAGAAACTGGGCCATTTTAAGCAGAAACGAGGCGATACTCTGTGTGACACTTTGAAATGATGGAGCCGCAGTGAAGGCATCAGCAGCAGCTGGTCATGGCTGCTGCACTCTGATCACTTCCCCAGGCTTTTATTATGAAATAATGGTGAATTTATGTGGAAATGATTGTTGTACAAATGCTTCAGATATCTGTTGATGAGAGAGAGATGATGACTGGAGTGCAGTTTTAAGCAGAAACGAAGCGATAATTGGTGAAATGCTGCCAACACTCTGAAATGACACATGCGTAGTGAAAGCAGGGCGGACCGATTTTTAGAGGGGACCGTTTGGTCGGCAACATCAATTTCGGGGTGTAACCCATAACTGGAAACGTTAAAATATCCTTTCTGATCAGAACGAACGAGTTGGGAAAAAATTCTGATTCAAAGCCCTGATCTTAAGACAAAATGATGTATAATTAGGGGCGTGGTCACTCTGAAAGATAGAGCTGAGTGGCTGAGCCAAGTTCTGACTCTCACAGCGTCAGTAACTCATCCACCAGCAGCGGCTGCTTGGCTCCTCTGGAGGGCTACGTGTTGTTTGGAGCATTTTATTCTAAACACCTGGAATAATATGGCTTGTTGTGTAGTGAAATGTCAAAATAAAATAAAAACACACTTTGCAGTCATTACACCATGACACTGTAGGAATGCTTCACTTTATTAATTTTAGTTACGTCTTCTTACAAAGGTTGGTCTATTAATTAAACAGTTATCAAAACGTAAATTCTGACAGTGATGGAATAAGGCTATTACAGAGTTGCTGCATGGACAGAATTATGACTTGGCAGTGGAAATCCCAACTTTTCCATAAGACATATACACCATTGATTTATTGCAAGTAATCACAACTGATAGAGGACTCATTAAAAACAAAACCAAACTGGATAATAATAACAGCAGTAGATCTTGCAGATTTGAAGACCTGAAAGTACCATTTTGAGAAGGCATCAATACAGAAACTGCTGCAAAGCGGAGCACCAGGTAAGGCAAATACGACATCACGTTCTGTGCGTCACAGACAGCAAGAGACAAAATGACACAATTACTTCCTTCCCTCACAAAACCAATACGACAGACAAACATTTTAAAGATAATACATCAGAATGTCCTTTATAATACGTGGCAAACATAAGTAAGGCTTTAGAGCGTAAGATTATTTAAATTTAGGCCACTTGTTGCGTTTCTATCTTAATTAACGGCTAGTCTCCCAGAGAATCAAAACATGTTGGACACGTTGGACTGAACACCCACACAAACAACTGGTTTTGTCACTACAGCAAACTACCAGTTGGTCCAGTACCTGTAATACTTCAGAATGTGTACAGGTTTAACTTAAACATGTTTTGTGTAGTGTGAGCTGGCACACGGTGTTGCATCACAGCTGGCTGATGTGCTTCTCGTCCTATTACAGCGTACAACAGAAAAGGCAAAAGGAATGGCTTCATGGTCTCATTCACATATTTATATTTGTTAATACATCCACACTGTGTGGATTTGAAAGGTAGTATCATAAATTTGGCTGAGTCCCAGGTACTTGAATGGTTTCCCAACACAGTGTCAGCTGGGTGAGTGTTTACAGATATACTCAATTCACTCAGTGTGCAGCAACAAGTCACCACAATGCTGAGATCACCGACAACCCAATTTGTGAACCATGTAGTCACATGTTCAGATGAAAGTTGCTTAATGTGGGTAAAGACAATACTGCACTCTTGCAATCCCACTGGAAAATCCACACAGTAACACGGTGGACTCCAAGGGAGGAGCACGGTCATGAATCTGACGTGGACTATGCAGCTGCTGCAGCATTCCACAATTAACAAATAATCATGACATCACCGCCCACATCCAAAGTACATTAAAGTGAGCTTTGAATGTGAGCTGAACCCAGCTGCTTGACCTGGACTTAAAACAGAAAAATACTGGTGGGACCAGCCTGCGTAAGGCAAAACAGTGAAAATAACAGTCACTGTCCAACGAAGGTGAATCCAGGAGGAGAGGAACCAAATCAACAGTGTTTAAGACCAAAAAAAAAAAAAAAAAAAAATCAACTTGGCAATCGATTAGAACATATGCAGCCAAAACCTCGTTAGTGGACAGAGTTTAAAATTAAGTGCTGCAATAGTGGGGACAAGCTGTTCAGTGAAACAGGGCAATGGGGTATAGTGCACGACTGTGCTTACTACAAATTCTTGCTTCCAAGAAAATTCTAAGTGAATTGCAGAATTATTAACAGATTAGGTGAACACCTGGTTATGAATACAGTCCAGCCCTCACTCCTCCCAACAAAAGAATATGGCAACATTAATAAGCAAACAAACACATAAATGCTAAGTGGTACTACAATATAGTGCAGGGTTTTTTGTCCTTGAAGGGATTGTCTGATGCAGGTATGCCAACGAGGAGAGGATCATTTCTGCCATGTTCGTTGCAGTAATTCATGAGGTCTGCAGAGGCCTTGGATACCTTAAAAGCAAAAACAATGAGGTTTACAACCAAATTCTTTTTCATGCAGAATTTAGGGCTGCACGATACATCAGTCGAGCTTTGTTGTTATGATGTGCATACAGTATGCACAACAGTTACACTACGCGGCATGTAACATCAAGGAAATGAAATTAAATCAAACATCACCTTATGCCCTTTTTTAAGTGCTTAGTCTTTTTTTTCCCCCATCATTCTGGGTTTGGGGTTCAATTCCACACATGCCCAGTTCCTGTCTGTCCGGAGCTTGCATGTTCTCCCAGTGTCTGCTTGGGTTTCCTCCATGCACTCTAATTTTGTCCCACCAATAAACATACAAATTAGGGTCTGTTGCATTATCTGCCTTTGACCAGGGCGGCGTGTTACGATCTGGAGTTGGACATTGAGCACTGAACTGTGGCTGACCACTGCATCAAGTAGTTGTATTGTGTCTTACTGTAATTTAAAGGGGTTAAATGCAGAGGACAAATGTAAATGTATGTATCCATGTATGTACAATGACAATAAAGGGCCTTCTTTTTTCTGATCTTCCATGTCAAATCAACAACTGAACTCAGTTTCATATAATTTACCGTATCCATGAGGTGGAATGCCCGTGGCCGAGCATCAGCCCACCGCCTTTTTTTTAATAAACGTTGGTTTAAATGCCCACCCTAAAATAAATTAAATTTGTGACCCCAACACATCGTAAAAATCAAAAAACAATGACTTTTCCTGATGTTTGTCTCATTGCTTCCATGTGCTCCGTTGTGACATCATCATCCTTGTGTGCTAGTAGTGGTTGCATGGCAATGATGTGAATTAGAGTTTGCCGTGAGTGAGTTGCAGCCAAGGCGGAAAGGATCTGGCACTAAGGAAAACAGTCACACACTGTGATAGATTAAGTTGATTACAACGGATTTAATTCATGATTTGAACAATAGCAAAAAAAAAAAAAAAAAAAAAAAAAAGCCTAATCCTTTGGTCTCCAGCAGATTTCAGACTCTAATGGAATGAGTGAACAACAATCAGGGCCCCTTCACACATTGTGTGAAGTTTGGACGAAGTGCACACTTAGTGCGCATGACGCAGGAATCGTGTGCAAACCGTGTAATGTCGTCCCTGTCGCTAACGCCTCGTACACCTGTTGCTACAACTATATACGCACACAAGCGCCTAAAAGACAAATTGTGCATTGTGTGAACCCATCGCACCTTCTCTTGGCAGGTGTTGGCCAAATTCTAGGTGACACGGAGGAACACCCAACACCGCTCGCATGGCACTTAGAAAATGCGTGGCCAGTCGCAATCTTGGCACGACAACAGACTGCAGACAATCACTGTCGTACTGCTGTGAAATTTGTCTAAGTTCCCCACGCGTGCAACTTTGCAACACACACTGACATGTGGGTGTGTGCGCTCCACTCACGGGAGGCGTGGCTTCAATAGAAGCAGCTGTGGTGATCTGTCATTCTGGATATTCCAGCTACACAACAACTGTCCACTGTGAGGCACGTGTGTCTGATTCCTGTATTTACGTGGACATAAATAAAAACATATATCACCATGGTGGTGACAAGCTGCAGCAAGTGTGTGTGTGCACGGAGTGGACACTGACAGCCCTCCAGGTTGAAACGGACCGTCAGATCAGAACACGCAGCGGGCAATCTGACGTGACGTCACCAACGTGAGCTCTGTTCCACATGATGCGGTGTTTGTGCGCCGTCCACAAGACACGTGAGTCGGGCAGAACACGCGCGCGGCTGACTGGACTCACCTGACCAGTAGATGTAGACATCAGAGCACACTGCTTCTCATTCACGTCATTTCATGACTGTATGTCAGTGACCATGGGTCATTGCCAGAGGAAAAGATGGATCATATTTGTTTTGCTCGCTTGATAAATGCAGTGTTTTTATATGGTGAGGGATTTAAATTTTTTTGTAATACTTCCATGTCCTTCCTCATATGAGGCAGCTTCCTGCAGCTTTCAAAGAACAGCTCCATAGCTCAGTGGTAAAGTCTCTGGCTGGGGATCAGAGGTTTTGAAAGGCGCAAGTTCGCATCACGGGTGGTGTGTTTTCTTTTTTTTTTTTTTTTTTTAATTATTCCAATAAGCAGAGTGATGTGGTCCCAGAGGTAACAGCTGGTATTTATTTTATTAATTATTCCACGTAAGCGGCGCAATTTGGTTCCACACATACTAGGCGGTTTTATTTCTTCCACATAAGCGGCGCCATGTGCTGCACCTGGCACTGTTCCTGCTCGACGGACACCGGAGCGTGTACAAACTCTCGCACCAGGTTTGTGCACACCTGCCCGTCGGAACGATGTTTCGTGTGCTAATTTTGAACTGTTTCGTCATTTTCGCCCAAACGGTGTCCAAACTTTGCACTGTGTGTGAAGGGGCCCTCAAATGAGGGTGTGCAACACATCTGGATGTGAACAAAAGACAAATAATGTATGGATAAGACTACCATCCAATGTCAACAGCTATGGTCGGGAGTCAGCGGCAAGAAAAACGGGATGTTGTTTCATCTTTAATGAGAAGGAATAATGGACAGCATGAGATGGATTATTTAAATGCAGAGAGTCACCTGGTTTTAAACAGGTACACATGAATAACTTGTGATTTACAGAAAGGAATTACTTTATAACCTCACAAAAAGTTAACTCACTGCTGCTTTTTAAGTTTCCTGTTTTAATATAGTATAACTATGTGAAACACAAACTCGTATTTCTTTAAATTAAGTAAACTATTGTCTGTGTTATTACTGAAAAATGACTGCGCCTCACATAGTCTCCTGCAGTCTGTTGCTGCAAACGGAATTCTGCTATACAGTTTTTCTGTTGCTGACATGAGAAAGCAGCTTAACTTCGACTGGATGTCCACTGGCAAGTTACGAACAAGTACAGGACAAAACATGGAACCACTGGGAAAGTCCTCTGTCTGATACTCGCTCAAAGTTTTGAGAATGTACACAACTTTCTGATGGATTCACCAGACATCTGCTGAAAAAACACATTTAATGAATGAGAAGAGAATTTGCACAGGACAAAAAGGGACACAAACGGTTATTTGTGATTTAATTTTTATTTGTAATAAAATCACATTTTATTGAAATGGGTGTTACGATGAATGGAATACTGGCGGTGCTCATGCACTGGCTCATCCCCTCTTCAGGCAGAATTTCTCTCAGAATGCCCATGTCATTCCAACGCATGACTACTGTACTCCAATTTATGGGTTCTTGGAGACACAGAATTTGTTGCTAGTGAGTGACATGCAGGTTGTGGCTGTCTCAATCGTCCTGTGCCTCTCTGTGTCCATCAGGAATAAATTCTAGAGGAGGTGGTTCCGGGCAATGTGAACTTTTTGCCACCCGCCCACAAAACCAACATCAAAAGTATAATAGAGCTCAGTTTTATTGACCCATCTCATACAACCTTATTCCACAGGGCACCATTCTATTACGATCCCCCACAATCCAGAAAAAAGTGCAAAAATGGGATGAAATGGCTTACTCCGACATGCATCCTATCAGGTCGTCTTATAAAATGCAGAACTGAAAATTGGCTGACTTATAAAGCACAAAACGCTCAAAACCAAAATAAAGCCATGTCCAGCTGTGTTCTGAGCCAGAACTGAAATGCTGCTTTTGCTTCAAATTCTTACCCCAAAAACAATCAAACAAGTTTCAAGTTGTACTCACTAGAACTACCCCGTTTAAAGCTGTTTGAACACGACTGAAGCTGTTAAAATTAAAAACACCCAGAAGTGACCGCGTAATGACGCCAATTTGGTGAATCAAAATGACATTTTTGAACAACTCAAAAATTTCACCCCGATTTCAAAACTGGTGCCGATGATGGCCCTAACTACTGTGTACAGCAAGTTTGTTCAAGACTGACAAAAGAAGGATCAAGGCGTTACTGTGATGCTTCAAAAAAATGCCTTGATTTGCTAATCATGATGAAATGGGAAGGAAATGCGCTCTGTGGAACAGGGGCATTAGCAAAATGTTCTGAGTTCTGCAACCTTTATTGTTAAATGTCAGAATAGAAGTACTGTATATATACTGTATATTCATATGACGATGAAAGAAACTACTATATTATAGAGTAGAACGTTCAGGAAAATATGAGAGAAATTTAAAAAAGAAAACGGAATATATGGTTGCAAAAACAACATTAACGTCAGTTGCATGCAATTATTTGGGGGAAAAGAAAGCATGATGTTGTCTAAAAGCAGACATATTGTCAAGCCTGTGCCCTGCAGAGTAAAAAGAACATTTTCAGCTTTTTAAAATTATTGTTTTTATATTCTATGGTGAGGCATTTCCCTCAAATGAATAAAATCACCCTAATCATTTTGAAATGAGTCATCCTTTCCAAATAGAGCTACTCAAGTTATCTGCGGAAAATTCTTGTGTTCTTGTAAAATTCCGGTATGTTTCATGTCAGAGGTAGAAAGTATTGTGCAGCCCTAGTAGAATTTACCTTCAAGAGTTTCTCCACAAACCACATAGAAATACACTAACTCCCACCACTACACTGTTAAATCCTTAGTTGTAGGTTACCTTTATCCTCTCGATGCTCGCCTCTATCTTCAGCTGCTGCACCATCCGTCGGGTGTGGGCGATGTTGTTGGAACTATGATTCTTTGACGACATCCTTGGCAACACCAAACTGCAGTGAAGAACAACCACAAAAATAAACTCAAAATACATCATGCACTCTGCAATGCTAGAATGAGAATTTGTATCACACACACACAAAACTGGCACTCACGGTGCTTGTGCATGCTATAAATAAATGGTGTGCAGCAGAAAACACAAGGAAAGTGCTTCATATGAGGAAAGCAATGACAGATTGTTGGAAAAGTGTTTCCCTCCTGTGCATCAATGATGTTTAGCACACACGAGCACCATGAGTACCAGTCATGCGCACCCCTGTATATGTATCTGACAACTGAATGCATTTATATAACACTTTTCCATCTGAATCAGAAGCTCAAAGCGCTTTACAATGATGGCTCACATTCACACAGACACACTCACACCAGTGTCAGGATGGTGCCATGAAAGATGCTCACTACACACTGGGAGCAACTTGGGGATTAAGGACCTTGGGCAAAGCCTGAACACTTCTAGCATCTTTACATCACTGACCTTCTGGTCAGACAGGGGTTTGAACAGAAGACCCTCTGGTCTCAAGACCAACTCTTAACCACTAGACCATCACAGACAGAATCCACTTCTAGCATCTTTACATCACTAAATTTCATTGAAATCCTTTAAAGTCAAAGAAAGGCCAGTGATCATGTAACTTCTTTTGGGAATTAGTTAATTCACAGGACACAGTAGCTCCTGCCTGACTGACAGACACCTTGATGACCACGTGAGACTTGGCATCTCCAACTCTAAACCCAATTCCAGAGAACTGACTTCACAAAAAGGTTGTGTAGGAGTGGCCACTAATCCTGGCTATCGTCATCCATTCCTGCTCTACCTGCAGCCATTGAACTCCTGGTACTGTTAAACTTTCACAGCGAAAAAAGGTTTGAAAGTGACTTTGTATTGCCTAAGGCAGTGATTCTCAACCGGGGTGCCGCGGCACCCTAGGGTGCCGTGATCGATCGTCAGGGGTGCCGTGGGTAGGGCTGTCACAATTATTACAATATTCGTCAATCGCGATTACCGTGAATTATTTATTTTATCCACAAAGCATAAAACGACTCAGAATCTGACGTCATTGTGCTGCAGCCTCGCTCTCGTCTTAAGGCGGGACAATAACATGGAGGCTGACGGCCGATTAAAACTGCCGTCTTCTTCAAAAGCCGTCTAAAATGCGGAGCTGTCGGTGTGTGTGTGTGTGCGCGCGCGCGGGCGGAGTTAACAGGCTGCAGACTGCGAGGGAGGGTGTGTGTTGGGTGTCAGCTTCACTCAGCTGACACGTTACAGTCTGAGAACCATCAGTGCGCAGCGAGCGCGGAGCAGAGAGAGGATTTAACCCGAGTGAACAAGTTAAAAAAAAAAAACGTGAAGCTGCTTTTACTTCTCTCTGAACTTTCTCTAAAGGTGTGATTCTGCCGTTACCGTCCTGTTCACACCATGTGCGCGTCGTATGCTGAATTTATGAGATCATGAGATGAAATAAACGGTCAAATAGCTTTAAAAACATATTTTAAAAATGAGAATATATGAATGAACTGAGCCACAAAAAAAAAAGAGAAAACAAAACAACAACAAACAAAAAAAACCCTGACATGGAGAAGCTGTGGTGATGTTCAGATGCACAGATCACAAAAAGCAGGTGAGAACTCTGAACTTTCACAGCTGTTGCTTTCTAAAGGTATTTATTTGTTCAATATGGGCTTAATGCAGTGTTTAAGCACAAAACGTGACTGATGAGGAGAAACAATTTCAGAAATGCAACAGAAACAACCACAATTCAGAAAAAGTTGGGACTGTATGTAAAATGAAGATAAAAATAAAAATGTTGCACCATTCCAGGTTTCTCCACTCACAGAAGCCAAACGTTCTTCCAGAGTTGTGTAATTATACTACAATAGTAGAATATAAAGAAGGGGGAAAAAAAAGAAAAAAAATAGACAATATATTCATCAATCGCAATTATTTGTCTGACAATTAATCGTCTCCAGAAATTCCTAATCGTGACAGCCCTACTTGAGATCAGAGCGCAAAATGCTTGAGGATTTTCGAAATGCGGTGTTTTCTGTATAGATTTTCTATTGCGATAATTGCGTTTTGCGCAAAACCAGAGGTAATAGAATTATAATATTATTTTGGTTGGTGGTGTGCCGCAAGATTTTGTAAATATAAAAAGGGTGCCGCGGCTCAAAAAAGGTTGAAAATCACTGGCCTAAGGAATACTAAGTAAACAAATTTTATTAGGATTAGCTTGAAATTCTTCCCCAAAAATTTACACAGTAAACACCACAGAAGTATTTAAGAGATTCAAACACAGGGATAAGTCACAAAGGTCATGTTTCTGAGAGGGGATTTGAATACAGCTGTCAGAGAGACGCAGGAACACTGAGCATCAAGCATATTATATATATATATATATATATATATATATATGGATGGAAGGCAATGCACAGCTGAGCTCCGTCTGCACAGGTCACGTGTTGTTCTTATTGACCTCTGACATGCTTTGCTTCCTCAACAATTCTCAGTCTCTTAAACATTCCAATCTGTCACTTTGATGTTTCGATTCAAAGTTTTAAGTGATTACAGTGAAAAGGAGAGCTTAAAGCATTTTCACCTTTCTTGTGTGCCACTGGCTGTAGATTATTCACTTGCACTGAAAGTTGAAATTACTGATATTTTAAGAAGCCTTAATCTATCATAGTGAACACAGAGTTATTTTTTTCTAAAGCAGCAATTTAATCATTTATTATACCCAAGGTCCCAAGTTTGCCTCTGACCTGTTCCTTTCTGTGTGGAGTTTGCTTGTTCTCCCCGTGTTAGTGTAGGTTCCCTCCGGGTGCTCCGGCTTCCTCCTACTTCCAAAGACGTGCCAGTTCAGTGACTTGGTGACTTTAAACTGACAGTGGGTGTGTGTGAGAGCGTCTGTTTACACGTGTTGGCTTGTACAGGGTGTACCCCGTCTCTTTCCCAATGATGACTGGATAGGCTCCAGACCCCTGCAACCCTTAAGTAGAATAAGTGGGTTTTATAAAAATAGACACACTATGCATGACTTTATTGTTAGTTAGCTCTCAAAGTGCTTTATTTCTTATAGTGTGAATAGGTAAGTGCAGGAGAAGGAAAAATGTTTCATATTTTTAAGCACAGATTCATAATTTGATGTACATCACCTGCAGTAAAATGTATGTTTTGTTTGTAGAGCTTTCAGTGCCTAGTTTCTAAAACAGGGATATACATATATATTTTTGTTTCTTTGTTTTAAATTGACTAGATATTTACCTGCTTTATTATTATTATTATTAATAATAATAATAATATATGTAAGAGTTGTGTTTCAGTTAAATTTAAATATACTGTATATAATTTCCCAAGTTTCAGAGTTCAATTTAACTGTCCCTCTTTTAAAAAAAAATGCAGATTTTACATGCATGTAGTGTCCTGGGAATCAGAATTTCTCCCTACATATGTGCAGATTATCAAAGTATTGCATAATAGGTGTGCAATATGAATGGCCTGCTTCTGTCCCGTTTGCTGCTATGCTAGCTTGAGAGGGGAACAGCGAATGAGCAGCAAGTGAAATGAAGACTGCAGACTGCACACTGGAAGACTATAAAATCCACTCAATGTCCAGGTTGACTGCTTTTAAAGTGGGACAGTCTTCACAATTGTGCCTGTACACAAACAGGCTCAGCTGTGTGCACATGATACAGGTGAGCTCAGTTAACTCGCACACACGTACTTAACTTATGGTCAAGTTGTGGACCCCGAAAATTTAGACTACCTATAAAAGTCTATTTTGATTTGACTGTTTTTGGGAGGGATCGTCAGTGCAGATGATTCTGGATGATGAATTCTCTTCTTCCTTCTCCGGCTGCTGCAGGTCAGCGATGAGGACGGACGATTCTTGTTTTGATTCAAGTTTTTGGATGCGACTCTTTAGATCCCTACTGCTGGTTCAGATTGGGCCGGAATTTATACATGCGACTGCCACAGGCTCGTGTATGCAGAAAGTCTGATTGAGTTGTATTCTATTGTATGTCACATTTAAACATCAAAATTCACTGATTGAATGGGGACTCGATCAAATGACAAGGGGACACCTAATTCTTTTACCCCATAGAGTCCCTGTGACTCTAACTTTCCAAACCAAAATCAAACCGTGAAGTTGAAAAAGGTCTTTTGGTGTTCATTAGAGTTAAGCCCCTTTCACACTGGCGTATTCGTAGAGCTGCGTATTGCGGCGTTGTGTTTCATTTAAATATGCCCAAAATGTGCGCGTACTCAGCCTTTTTCCGTGTTCATAGATCTGCTTGCAGCTGCGTGTCTTTGCTTTTTAATGTGTGCACACAGTCGCGTGTAGCCCTTGCCGCTATTTAAAACCAGTTCACTCCTGCCGGCTGTGCAGAACACATCACTGCACTTGGAAAACAGTGGACTGTATCATGAGGGTTGTACAGTTTCGTTACTGCCACGTATGTAGCCAAAGCTGCTATTTTCTGCCTCTGTGGAAGTGCGCTCTGTTCTCTACTGCACTGTGTGGTGCACTGGTGCACGTCAGAAACAGAGTCATTTAACATTATTATTTTTATTATTTATTATTTTTTTGTCTTGGTGGATCATTTTCATTGTGTCCAGATGCTGCTGAGTCTGGCTGTGGTAAAGGCTGCTGTGAATGAAGCGCTGTGACTCTAAACTTTTAAAGCTCCAGTTGCTCCAATCAGGTCTGCTGATTTGATCAGACCTGATGGATCAGGACATCTGATGAGTGCACCGACATGCAGCGACGAGGCTTTTATTTTAAAGAGTCACAGCACTTATTCAGGTTTGATCAGCGAAAGAGAGAGAGAGAAGAGCAAGAGAGAGACAGAGAGAGCGAGCAAGCGAGCGACCTGCTATTTCTGGATTTCTGATTTGAGGTTCGATTCCCTGTTCTGAGCACACACAGGCACTGTGGGATCATGTTCTCATGTTCTCCAGCTGATTCCTCTGCTTTCACGCACTCAGTTTTTGGTTGTGTATAGGAGCGCCGTGTTGCACAGACTTGCATGCAGTAAAGCTGTACTGTGCAGACCTGCTTAAAACCGTGTCCAGCGCTCTACACCGAAGAAAATTAAACATGTTTAATTTCTTCCGTCCTGCGCATGTAGCCCTCAACATACTGCTGCGTAGGGAGCAAAAACTTGACATAGAGCTTCTAAAAGTGGGCGGAGAGCTGCTCAACTTGGCGTAGACGATACGCCACAATAAGCAGCTCTACGAATACGCCAATGTGAAAGGGGCTTTAGTTGTTGCATTTGCAGTACTTTACAGAATTCAGTACCAGTTGCTTGCAGCTCAGTGACCAAAACAGCCTGGATTCACATCCAAAAATTCAGCCATCAGCCACATCTGAGCTCTGTGAGTACTCATTCAATACCAGCATGAACATCAGCATGGCTTCCTTGAGGTTCATTTTCACAATGTGTTTGATTCTGTTGACTAGGCTGCTCTGTATGGAGTGGGGGCCGAGCTTCAGACATCTCAGGTAATTCTGACATTTGCCGGGGATATGTTATAGCTCTTATACTATGAAATACTTGCATGGACTGGGTGTTGGGTAGGGTCATCTTATGGATCTCAACTTTAGGGAAGATGCTGTGATCTTTGCAGCATCAAAGGATTCCCTGACTGTGGCACTTGAGCAGCTGAGTGACAAGTTGGAATGTCTTGATTTGTAATTTTCCTTGATCAACGCTAAGATCTAAGATTTCAATGACTTCCTGGACTCTGTCATTAGACGTGTATACTGTATGTATGTGGTAAAACTGTCAAAATTTTATAGGTTCAATTATGTCTGCAGTGACATTCATGTGGATGGGTCTTCTGCCTCTGAGGTAGAGAAACGCCTGGGACGAGTTTAAGGAATTATGAGGGCCGCAGACAGAGGTGTTTGGTGATGCTCGTATCTTTGCAGGAGAATGAAGGTGCAAGTCTTTAGGGTTCTGATGCTTCTTGTTGTGAGACTTTGACACCTAAGCTGTCAACTTGGGTGTCTTTGGTACTCTGCCCCTTCTAAGGATGCTTGGATACTATTAGAATTACATGGAGCCAAATGAATGACAACTGACTCAGCTGAGGCGCACCACTGACACTGTGAGGGAACGCCAGCCATGACATTTTTGTCATATTACACTCTTCTCTGGGCATGCAGCTGCCAAAGAGTTGAGGACGCCAACAATTGTAAAAGGCCAAGAAAATGCCTATGTTTCACCAAGGTGCTGCAGATTGATGGTAACTTTTGAGAGGCGAGGAATTATCAGCTGTCTGCCTGGGTGGTTGCCTTTCAGGATGCAAGTTAGTTCCATACTCTGGTGGATGCTGTCAAGGGTTGCACCAAGGCATATTCCCATATCTGAATTGGGCAGGTACAGTTTAATTCTGCATAACTGTACATGAAGTTTCATAACTACAAAAAATGTTCATTCATTTCAGCTACAACACTGCGTGCACTACATTTGTTAGGCTGCAACCGTGAAAGCAGTTGAACATTTTCGTGTACTTCAAACTGTTCCAGCTACACTTGTTCCAGCTAACTGGGTTACAAATCCATGCCTAGGGATAGGTATCGGGAACCGGTTCTTTTCGGTATCGTTAAGAAATGATTCGATCCATCGACATCAATAGCCTTTTTGCTTAACGATTCCCTTATCGGTCCTTCAGAGCGGCCGTTGTTTTTGAGGGTGTTTGTCAGGAAAATGACGATTTCTCTACATTGATTACAGACCCTGCAGTGGGGCTGTAATCAATCGTTTCTGCAGTGTGGCTTTGCTTTGAACCTTGAATCAATGAAGCAGTGCTTCGATCTGCTGCTTCGTTGATTCATTGTTTTATTTAATTTTATCTTAATTTTTTATTAATTTATTTTTATTTATATAATAGCAGCAACAATAACAGTAATAATAACTAATAATGCTACAATAAAATTTTAGACAAAGAGACAAAAAGAACCTGATAAAACAAAACAACAGAAAAGATACAACCAAATAACAATGAACATATAGAAACACCTCCACTTCATCACTGTTTTATTTAATGACAATTTGTTTCTGTCAAACCTTATTTTGAATTTGTTCATTTCTTCAGTGATTTCCTCCAGAACTATCTGCCAAACTAGAAAACTGCTGCATCCTAGTAAGAGCAGAATACTACTGGAATGAATCGGAATATGGAAAGTTGTTTTTTTTTCTCACCTAAATGGATGCTGCACTCACTGCAGTTTATTGTCTGGAATAGTCTCAGATTGCATTTCAGAGCTTCTAGAATTCAAACATTTTTGTGTGGGTGGTGTTGGGGGGTAATTTTGGGTTACAGCTTTTTTTGTTTTTCCACTACTTTCATCCCTGAATATGTCAATCGTGAGTCACTTTAGTGCAGATTAAAGTCACTAACTAGGACTCCTGTCTTGTTGTGAAAAAGAAATGAGAATCATCCTCCGTTCTGTTCACACAGCTCCAAACGCTCTCTGCCAAGTCAACTTAGAATGATGGAGTCCAGTCGGAATTAATAAATTCAAAGCGAAACGCCGTTTAAATCAATTGACACCTCTTTCCAAATGTTGTAATGCAAACAAACTGAAATCGATCAAAATGTTTTTTCCTCCCAAAATGAGACGCCCTGCGCTGATGTGCAGCAGCCGGCTGAGCTCAGCTCAGATGTATGGAGAGACATTCGTGCCAAAATGTCTGAAAGGAAATGCTTTTGACAAAAACTACAGATTTTATTTTTATTTATGTTCAGAGATCAAGGATCCAGTCACCAATCTAAAATGTTGTTGACATAGAAAAACCTGTAAAGCCTACGTTTAGTACACAGAAAATTCACAAGAGGTATCAATAAGGGAACTGAATAGGAATCAAATCAATAATGGCATCGATAGATAAAATCTTATCAATACCCATCCCTATCCATGACAAAATCCCAACGGACAATATTCCAGTGGATAGAATCCCAACCCCTTATTACAAAAATGAACAAAATCCCAGTCTCATTCCAAAGTCCCATCTCACTTGTTAAGAGGTTACAGCTTTTTCAAAGTAGTGATCAGATTATCAGGTGCCAAAACCTGAGCACTGTGTTGAGATGACACCATAGTTGTTTAGAGGTGTCAACTACATTAATGTAGTACACCAACCCTAACCCTATTATATTTTATATTTATTCAGGAGACTGGGATTTTGTCCACTTGTGTAATAAGGAGTTGGGATTCTGTCCACTGGGATTATGTCCGTAGGGATTTTATCCTGTCACCCTGGGTTACAAAGAGCATCCTGGCAAATCGCAGAAATTCTAAATAAACTGTATGAACCACAAAACAAACAGGCATGATGGAAATGAGGGTCAGCGACGTACTGTGTGCACTGAAGAGGCTGTGTAAGTGTTGTTTGTTGCAGTGGAGTGGCGTTCTAGTTCACTGGCTGCTAATCATTTACAGACTGGACAAGCCTGAACACATCCTGCAGTCTGCACGTCACTCCCTGGTGTTTTCTCTCTCTCTCACACGCACACGCACACACACACCTTCTTCGGGCTGCTCTCATTGAACAAAACGTTTCCTGGCAGAGAAGAGGAAGAAAGTGTCTTCTCTATAAATTGGCGTGGGGTGGGGTATATTTTGCAGACACTGGAGTTTTATTTATTTAATCTAATCATTGCTAAATATTAAAACTCTTTGATTCCAATTGAGTTTTCATTGGCAGTTTCAACAGGAAGTACTGGAACAATTAAGCAAATCTTAGACTTCATGACAGTCAGCCAGGCCCCGGAGCAGGATGTCGGTCCTCCAGACAGATGCCGACACGCTATTTGGATCATGAGGCTCTTCATTTGTTTTCAAGAACAAAGAGTGAGGAAGGAGTAAAGGCAAAAGGCGGAAATGGAGAGGAGGAGGTGAGGGAGGAACAAAAAAGGATTTACTGACTTTCAAATACACTTGACATGAAACACTGAAGAGTTAAGTTAATAATCATTACCTCCGCCAAGGAGGTATTGTTTTCACCCGTGTTTGTCTATTTGTTAACAGGGTAATTCAAAAGTAATGAACTGATTTCAATGAAATTTGGTGAGCACATAGATAATGTTGAGGGACACAAGTCATTCAATTGTGGAGGTGATCTGGAATATATTCTGGAACTGAGATCCAGAAGAATGTTTGGCACATAGCAACATATCACTTGACTCAAAACGTTGTCAGGATGTTGATGAAATTTGGTGAGCAGATGGATAACGTAGCACATTTTGAATACGTTTTAAACAATATGTGGCCTTGGCGAACATAGGCACTCCTGAGTGCCTTATAGTTCTGGATATTAGTTACCATTTTCAGTACCATGTTAACACAAGAAAACGTGGAATTTCCATATGGAATAAATCTACACAGTAATTTCATACGACAGTTTGTTTACATGAGTGTAAATTCCAGTTTCAATCTGCTAAATAATGACAGTGGTCATTTATCTGACATGTAAAAATAAAGCAGAAGGTTTTCCAATCAAGAGGCAAGAGATACCTGAATGAGCTAATCAGCTTTTGACAAAGCAGGGAGAGATGTGAAAAAGCCAGTTTAGTGTTCCCTGAACACTGGGTTTGGGAACCACTGCAGTACAGGCCCCGAGGCCCATTGGTGATGGTGCCTATTCCTCAATTGCACAGCATGAAGTGGATGGGAGTCGATGACTGCCTCTGGATGGGACAACAATCCATCACAGATTATTTCCCCAACCAAAGCCAGAACCCATTTACAGCTGGGTGAACTGAGACAACGCAGATTATGTGTCTTTGTCAAGGACACAGACAGGTGGCACGACTGAGAATCAAAACCAACTCTACTGGTAGTCCATATTGGTAGAATCCCATTGCTTACTTTATTTTTAAAATTAGTCATATAAATAAAGGTCATGTCTGGGAGCACAAGCTGGATGCACCATGCTACAGAACGACCTTAGGTCCTGGATGGCATCCACCCAGGCAAACAACATCTCCACCTCTCAAAAGTAACCATCTTTCTGTTGTGGTCAGGTGAAACGTGGGCGTCCACTTTGCCTTCTGCAGTTGCTGAAGCACCTGTGTGCTGGATCATTTCCAGAAAAAGCAACATGTCCAAAATGTCACAGCTAATGTTTCCTCACACCCAATCTTTGTCTTCTCAATTAACTGTTTGTTGGACACAAAGTCAATCCAGTGGTAGCCGAGGATCCTTCGAAGAGACCTAGTACCAAAGACATTCAATCAGTTAGACTTGGACATTAACCAGTAACCTAACAACAACCAGTAAGACAGGATGCAGCAGTACCCTAGAGACTTGGACCTTCAATATCTTGCTAAAACATCTGGATTGCCAAACACCTCTGTTCAGCAACCTCATGACTCCTTAAGCTCTTCCAAGGCGTCTCTCGATCTCAAAGGCAGAGGACGCAGAGACATGAATGTCACGGTCAATGTAAGTAAATGTCCCTGCAAGTTCAACACTTCTGCATCATACAGTTACATTTCTGGTGGCTGAGTACAGGAGGTTATTTAAAGTCTGGATTTTAGCCCAGATGACAGACAATCATAAACCCACACACTCAGATTTCTTACTCAGCTTCTCAAATGCTGCAATCACACCCACTGATTCCACAAAGATCACAGCATAATCTGCAATCACCAACAAAGGCACCTGAGTCACTGGTTTCCACAAATATATCAAGCATCCATATAATAAAATTTAATTTTTTTTAGTTTTAAGCACATAATTCCCTAAGAATCAATCAGTAAAGATATTTTTATACTTTCTAGCGGTTCTCCCCCAGAAAAATTTGAAATCTCGGTCTATTTATCCCACCAAAAAATTCAATTCTTATTCACTTCTATATATGGTAAACACAATAACACAGATTTTTCCATCCAATGCCGATGTTAGGGATACTGACAACTTCAGACGCACAAGTGTTTTTCGCATCAATATCTGACTTCTACAAGGATGTTAAATATTTATTATATTGGGTGATGGTCTAGTGGTTAAGCATTGGGCTTCAGACCAGAAGATCCTCGGTTGAAATCCTACTTTACCAGAAAATCACTAAGGGCCCTTGGGCAAGGTCCTTAATCCCCTAGTTGCTCCTGGTGTGTAGTGAGTACCTTGTAGGGCAACAGCCTGACATCGGGGTGAACGTGAGGCATTATTTTTAAAGCACTTTGAGCATCTGATGCAGATGGAAAAGTGCAATATAAATGCAGTCCATTTTTACCTCCACATGAATATTTCACATCAGTGTAACAGAAGAAACCATACAATGCAGATTTAGCAGGCTAACATAACAAGTTTGCATGGAGACCGTTTGATGTAAATTCATCCCAAAGACAGGAGTTTGATTTCTGTGAAATAACTTGAATAATGTCAACTGACAACGAATTCCGTCAAAAACATGATATAATAAAATCAAAGACTGACCAGGGGTTTTGATGTTTCCGTATAAATGATGATTAAAAAAGTCGGGTCAGCGTTTTGGTCTTTTTGATCGAACCAGCCACATTTGAATTTAATCATGATGAACTTTAAATAGTCTCCCGCAGCAGAACAATGTTTCATCCATTTCCTTTGTCATTTCAACACAACGCAAGTTCACAGTAAAATCTTAATGGCGTCTCTTATTTGCTGTTGTGTGGTCGAGCGGTGTCGCATTACATTATCCTTCAGTCTCATATCAGGACGTGAAAATGTGAGACGTAATATTCACTGTGATGTCTCAGACGTTACTAAACAATTACAAATACAAACATCGTGAAACACGGACCACAGACTAAATCAGATGCTGGCCAGGAAAAAAAAATAAGTGTTGTTGTTCTTCTTTCGAGTTTACTGGTGAGTTGAAAACCAACACGGTGCACTGCCACCACCAACTGTTTGGGTGTCGAGCATTAATGGATTCTGACATATGCTATCAAAAATAACCTGGAAATGTTCACTACGTGTAAGTAAAAACCCAGATTTCCTGTGTCGCAGACCGAACGTTCTTCCCTAAAAATTGGTCCACCCTGCCTCCACTGTGCATGCGTCATTTTGGACCACAGCAGCACGTGTGAGACGGCGTCTCTACCCAAAGTGATCAAATTGATTAATGGGATTATTAACCATCAGATGACAAGGTAAAGCCTCTTAATTCATTCTAGTCAGTTTAAAGCAGAAATGAGGTGATATTCCGTGACGCTTTGAAATGATGGACACCCAGCGAATGCAACAGCTAGCAGCCCATGTAGCCGCATCGCTGTGATTGCTTCCTCCGTCTTTTATGAAGAAATAATGCTGCATTTATGTGGAAATGAATGTTGTACAAAAGCTTCAGGTATCTGTCACTGAGACACATGATGACTGGAGTGCAGTTTGAAGAAAGAAACGAGGTGATAATGATGCATGCGCAGTGAAGGCAAGGTGGACCAATTTTTAGAGGGGACCATTCGGTCTGCGACTCTGGGAATTTCCAAAAAACGTCCATCATTGTATATTGGTTGATTATCTAAATAAATACTCTGTGCATCCCTGTATGTATTTTACAGCATGCAAATTGTATTTTCTGTCTGTTATTGCAGTAAACCTATGAAGAAAACATTTTTTTTTGTAAATTTTGTCATCCTTTTTATGACAAATAATAAATAAAATAGAGGAAAAATATGTATACATGTTAAATGTGCTGTTTAAAAGCAAAAACTGGTCTCTACAACACAATCTTTAAAAGAAAAGTGTGACCACATTGTTAACAACTCATTGATTTCAGACCTATTCCCAGCCCTATTTGTTGGGGGAAGATGTAGGGATATAAAATCAGGGCCAGGCGCCTTCAGGCGGGTGGATACGCGGTTTATGCATGGACTGGTTATTGGATAGGGTTGTGAAGTCCAGCAAATTAGGTGCCTTTGTTGGTGAAGAAAGGTTCACTGACTTCGAAGATGATGCTCTGAACTTTGCAGAATCAATGAATTCCCCGACTGCAGCACTGGAGAAGCTGAGAGAAGAGACAGAATGTCTTGGTTTGAGGCTTTCAATTACATCCTGAACTCAGCAATCAGTCATGTACGTTGGACAGAGGTGTTTGGTCACAAAGGTATCTTTGCAGGAGAACATGGTGCTTCCTGTCTTACAGTATGGTTGTGAAATTAAAATTTAACCAGTGACATAAAATGATGAATATTGCCTTTGATACTGGGTCTCTTCAGTTCCTCTGGAATGATTGTGTTGAATGGTTACTTAGTGACAGATGAGGTGTACCATTTGCATAACATGGGAACATAAGCATCAACTTTATGGCCACATGGTGCACTTCTCTGGGTGAGTGAACAGGTGCACAACACCAGTAACAGGAAAAGGGCAAGAGGATGCCCATGTATCACTTTCCTACAGCAGATACTGTAAATAGCTATAAATAAACACCATGAAAAGATGTTTAAGTCACTAAACTTTACTCTGGCATAAGTTTTTTGACCAGGTCACAGGTCAAGTACAGGATTACAGAGTGTACGGCTACAGTAACAGGTGGGGTAATCACAGATAGACTTGCACATTTGTCTTTTTGAGATCAATTAGCACAGTTTTTTTAATTAAATAACTCATTCACTTAATATTTTATATCTTTCAAAAATCTAAGTAATTTGCTTAGGAACACAAATTTTGCATACATCAGAAAAAAATTATACAGCAGAAGCAAACCAAATTTACAAGCTGCTAAAGTCAACAATGACTGGGGGTTTATATTCAACTAAAGACAATTAGTGTAGATAATATTAGTGAGTGACTTAATGGGCTAATTATGGACTATATGACAAACAATCATGAGAACATTACACCTGTAGCACATACAATTCAAGGGATTTTAAACCGCAATGTTCTCTGCAGTTACATCTGTAGTAACCGCTAAAATGTGCCTGCTGTTATCAAGAAAAGCACCTTTAAAAATTGTGATAAGAAGTTACAATAAAATTTTTTACTGCTCAACAAGGACAGGCATGAGAAATGCAAACAGGCTTCGCACGACAGTGATGCAGTGAAAATTGCACTGTGTCTTTGGGGGGGGGGGGGTACTTATTCCTCTTTAAAATAATCAGTGCAAAATCTTAAAACCCAGTTTACTTGACTTGAATTAAACACTGCTATACCACCAGACTTTTTAAAACTCTTCCCCAAAAGATATTTATTTGCAAAAAAAATACCATCATTAAAATTTTCAATTTAAACCTGCATTTAGAACCAGAGCAGAATAATAATCACTTGGCATCAACTTTGTGCAGCTGTCCTGAAAAAATAAAAGTATTAATGCTCTTAAATGTCCTTGTGCAAGACACTGAATAAATGCTCTTTTTCCATACAATAAACTAAAACAAGAGATACTTAGGGTGCACATGTCCTACCAAGATGGTGAGTTACACTAATGCCCAAAAAGCAAATATGAGACATACAGAAGTTACTGTTGTTAGTATGACTGTGTGCCAATATAACAGGGCAGCACAGTCTCGTTTGAACCCCTGCATGATATCGCGGGATTTGACCACAATTGGGGACAGCTGGCACAAGCACAGCAGAGAACTCCAGGGCAGAGTGTGGGAGTTTCCGCACCAACCATTCAGTAAACTTACAAACATACTCGCCGTCACCTCTGTCAGCATACTCAATCGTCCGTGCAACGATTGAGTCCATGTTATGGTACGGTATTAATAGCTGGTTTTGTAATTTAACAGTTAAATAAAAACTTAAATATTAAATCAGTTAAATAAAAACTTAAATATTAAATCTGATTAAAATAGCTGGCAAAATCATGGGTATGGTGGTACCTGTAACTCCTCAAGAGTTGTTTGAACAGGTAGTTCTCAAATGTGCAGACAATATTTTAACAGATGTGTCTCATGTATATTTTACTTAACTCAGGAAGGAGGTACAGGGTTCCTCTTTGTAAATATAATCAATATAAACAATAATTTATTCCATTATCAGTGAAGCTCATAAATCAGCAGATAGTTCAGAGAAGATAGCATAAGGTTATGTATTGTGGAATTTGCACAAAGATGTTAATAATTTTGTGTATTTATATTTTAACCTTTGACTTACTATGTTGTTTTGATGTATGGGTGCAATGTACCGGATGTGTTGTTGTGTAGCAGACCCCTCTGTCCAAGGTAAATTTCTCCTTAGGGAGACAAATAAAGACACTTTGACTTTGACCTAGCAGATGTGCCAGTTTAAGACGTGCAGGTTTAAAATGGTTTCTGCTGAAACCCCCACCCTCCAAATGGTTTGTGCTCCCACACTCCACACGGGGATTAGGCTCTCCTCACAGCGTCAATTCACACAGAAAAATGGTGTACTGTTTTGTTTTTGACCGCAATCACTGAAGCAGTCGTGAAAAGTGCAGGTTTTTTCAGTTCCCAGTGGAGAAAGGAAGAGGAGGCAAATGGGAGAGGTCATATCAGTAAGTGTTAGCCTACATAGCTAGCCAGAGTAGCTGGGGTCTCTCGCCTGCACAACCGCCTCGACACGTTTGAGTTCCTGGTCATAAAGAAACCGCAACACATGTCCACTTTCCACCGTATCATCACTTTTTCACTTTGTTTGCCATGTAATTTGCCCAAAAACTCAGAGAAAGTGTCATGTTTCTGCTGGGGACAAACGAGGGCTGTCCCCGGATGTAGAAAAATTGCGTCATATTTTCCCCCTTTAGTGCCCACCCTCAAACAAGACTGCGGTGTCCAATTCTCAACACGTTCAGTCCGTCTGGTTAAAAACCAACAACAACAAAAAGGACACCTACTTCATATGTGGTACCTGCAATACAAATATACAGCTTCCACTGCTAAGCACGGGTGAGAAATAGTATCACAAATTTTACTGCCCTCATTCATATCAAAATTTATGCAAACAGCAGCACTTGTGCTGCAACATGCACACCACATGACATACTCATGTCATAAATATGAACTTTTCCCAACTGACAACTGGAGAGGCATTTATCCCGTAGGTCTTAAGGGCATGGACCAGCAGGCTGGTGATCAAACATTCTGTGACCAAGTGCAGCTGGGAGATGATCATATTATTGGCCAGGTTAATGCATAAATCTTTATGTTAACAGTTCCAGTATTAATGCACAGCAGAAAATTAGCACATATCCACACAACTTTACGGAAGATTATAGGGGAGCATACTCCCATTAAGGACTGACAAATCATTTTACGCATTCACAGTCTACGGATCTAATGGATCTAACACATGACAGTGGTCTTTGCAATGCAGAAAGTTAAACCTGATGATCAACACCTTGATGTGTTCACACCACTGATATTTTGTGTTATTCAATATAACTGCTCAAAATGATGCTTACACTGGAAATTTCTGCAGCAACATTAATGCTCTGAAGGAGCGCAATTACAAAAATGGTAGCAAGCAAGAGTGCTTGTAATGCCGTACAACCCTTTTAAATTTACAAGTTGAAACAAACTCTGCAGTATACAAATCTTTACGACTATGGTATAGCAGTAACATACAAGCTTCAACATAAATGCTCAACACATGTTCACTGCACCAGTGTTTTTGAAGTTTAAGATCACTTTTCATACACTAAAGAAAAGTTTGACTTGGCGGAGTCCAACTATGTGTTCAACATGGTGCCCTGTTCTTAGCTATTTGAGCAAATTCAGAATTACAAAGGTAAAAACTGAACATATGAAATACCAAAATGCTTCCAAACCCTAATGAACTACTTCCTGAGGGTTACAGGAGGGCAGTATATTGTACAGTATATTGTTTCTCAATATGATGCAATACACTGGGAAAGCAATACTCAATAAGTATCACAATACATATATTTATGTGCTAAAATATTGCTTATATAAATTTTATTTAAATGCATTCATAAATTGTAATGTGTGGTGTTGGTGTGTAACCCAGCTTTGGAATACTTTAATTATACTCTTTAATGTGTGTTGTATTTTCTTTTGCACATTTTCACAGTTTCTTTCTGTTTACGAATGCCAAATTGATATCATACCCTACATGTTTGTTTGATAAGATTACTAACCCCAAGAGCCTTATTCATTTTCATATTCATGGCTTCTCTCACCCTAACTGGCCTGATTTTAAAGCAAGAACTCCAAATAGACCCAGTTATGCCTGAGCGTAAATGTTGCTTAAAAAAAAAATTGCTTCACGTCTCACTTTAGTTCAGCAGAAAAGTTTAATGAAGTAAATATATTTTTATACGGCTCATAGATTTAGTGCAGAACTGTAATAAAACTTAGGCACAGAGCAATACCAATTAAACAGTTTAGTAATTAAATTCCATCATTTATACAACCCCTGGCAAAAATTATGGAATCACCGGCCTCGGAGGATGTTCATTCAGTTGTTTTTGTAGAAAAAAAAGCAGATCAGACATGACACAAAACTAAAGTCATTTCAAATGGCAACTTTCTGGCTTTAAGAAACACTATAAGAAATCAGGAAAAAAAATCGTGGCAGTCAGTAATGGTTACTTTTTTAGACCAAGCAGAGGGAAAAAATATGGAATCACTCAATTCTGAGGAAGTTGCCATTTGAAATGACTTTAGTTTTGTGTCATGTCTGTGATCTGATTTTTTTCTACAAAATTAAACAACTGAATGAACATCCTCCGAGGCCGGTGATTCCATAATTTTTGCCAGGGCTTGTAATAGCCAAGTGGCCTCTGTGTGCGAGCATGGCTTTGATCACGCAAAAACCAGGTAGAGCTGATATTTGCCGTTTGGTATGCTTATGTGTTTTGGGTCAAGGATGAATGCTGCAAAAACAGAAAGTTGATAGGACCAATATTTCAGGAGAAATAAGCAATTTTAGCTAACCAGTGTTGTTGGGTTCATGTGTTGTGCATCATACGGACAAAGTGAGGAATCTTGGGGTACTTTTTGATCCTACGTTGTCCTATGGCTCCCACATTAGAGACATTATGAGGACTGCCTTCTTCCATCTGCGAAACGTAGCAAGGATTTGTCCCATCCTGTCTATGGCTGATGCTGAGACGTCCAGAATGGATTATTGTAATGCTTTATTTTCTGGTCTGCCGCAGTCTAGCATTCGGGGTCTTCAATTGGTGCAGAATGCTGCTGCCAGACTTTTGACAGAAAATAGAAGGTTTGACCACATTATACCCATTCTGGCATCCCTTCATTGGCTTCCAGTTTCTGCCAGATCGGATTTTAAAGTCTTGTTGTTGGGTTATAAAATTGTTCACAGACTGGCACCTTCCTACCTGGCAGACTTGGTTAAGCCCTACGTACCTGCACGGCCCTTGTGTTCGCAGGGCTTCTGTGTGTTCCAAGGGTGAACAAAAAGTCTGTGGGGTATAGAGCCTTCTCCTACCGTGTTCCGACTCTTTGGAACGATCTACCTGCAGTTATTAGGTAGTCTGATACGGTGGAGACTTTTAAATCAAGACAGAAGACCCACTTTTTTAGACTGTCTTATTAATAATCTAATTTGTTTTTATGTTTGCCTTGTAATTTCTTTTTATTCTACTGTGTTTTATCTTTTAGTTGTGCCCTTCTTGATTTAATTTTGATTTAAAATTACTTTGTGTTGTTATGAATTGGGTGAAGCGCCTTGGGGCGACTGTCGTGAGATGGCGCTACATAAATTAATAAATTGAAATTGAACCACTAAACAATCGACATTTCCCTGCAACACACCATGGGAGTTTGGGTTTTTGTGGTTTTAAATGTTGACTGGTGTTTGTGCTAGTTTAACAGTGTTGTTAGAGTCATTGATTTACTGTGTTTTTGTAGCTGAATTGGTTTAGTCAGTTTAGTTTAGTCTCATGTTCCCGTTACTATGAGTGAGTTAGGTTTGTCTGATGTCCAGAATGTAGTTAGCAACATCCATTGTTTAGTGTTGTTAGCTAATATCCATAGCTTCTCTAAAAATATTCATCTTATCAATGTTCCATTTTGGCTGTTCATCCTTAACTCAGAATACATAAGAATACCAAATGGCAAATGTCAGCTCTCCATATTTTCTCTGTGATCGAAGTTTTACACACACACACACACACACACACACACACACACACACACACACACACACACACACACACACACACACACACACACACACACACACACACACACACACACACACACAGCGTTTTGTCTTTCCCGCATTCTGCCGCAAGCAGGTGCAACTAATTTTAGACAGGCAGAAGCACAGACGGACACAGAAGACATTAAACGCAGGACAGTTTTCACTCATGGCACAGACAACATGAAACTTAACTAAACTGAGTACACCAATTGAACTATAAAAACACAACAAATCATTAACACTAAACTGTTAAACTAACATGAACCACAATAACAACATTTAAAACCCTCAAACCCTGAACCCCGATGGTGTATTGCAGGACAATGTCGTTTACTGGTTAGATGAAATTGCTAATTTGTCCAAAAATATTTCTCCTATCAACTTTCTGTTTTCGAAGGGTTCATCCTTGCCCCAAAACACATAAGCATACCAAATGGCAAATGTCAGCTCTTCCCAGTTTTTGCATGGTTGAAGCCATACACAAGCATGCATGCACACACAGGCCACTTGGCTATAATAATATATAGAGGGACAAGATTACCGGTGTTGCAGACCGAACGGTCCACCCTAAAAATTGGTCCGCCCTACCTCCACTGAGCAGGCATCATTTCGGAGCATCAGCAGCTCGTCTGAGAAAGAGTCCCTTCACCCAAAGCGATCAAATGGATTAATGTGATTATTAACCATTAGATTAGATTGTAGTCTTACACACCTCTCTGCAGTCTTACACACCTCTCTGCAGCTTCTCTCCCCCTGCCATCCCCTCATTACCCCATCCCCGTAGAGACGGTGCCTGCTCCCAGACCACCAATAACCAGCAAAAATCTATTTAAGCATAAAAATTCAAAAAGAAAAAAATAATATAGCACCTTCAACTGCACCACAAACTAAAACAGTTAAATGTGGTCTATTAAACATTAGGTCTATCTCTTCTAAGTCCCTGTTAGTAAATGATATAATAATTGATCAACATATTGATTTATTCTGCCTTACAGAAACCTGGTTACAGCAGGATGAATATGTTAGTTTAAATGAGTCAACACCCCCGAGTCACACTAAATGCCAGAATGCTCGTAGCACGGGCCGAGGCGGAGGATTAGCAGCAATCTTCCATTCCAGCTTATTAATTAATCAAAAACCCAGACAGAGCTTTAATTCATTTGAAAGCTTGACTCTTAGTCTTGTCCATCCAAATTGGAAGTCCCAAAACCAGTTTTATTTGTTATTATCTATCGTCCACCTGGTCGTTACTGTGAGTTTCTCTGTGAATTTTCAGACCTTTTGTCTGACTTAGTGCTTAGCTCAGATAATTATAGTGGGCGATTTTAACATCCACACAGATGCTGAGAATGACAGCCTCAACACTGCATTTAATCTATTATTAGACTCAATTGGCTTTGCTCAAAATGTAAATGAGTCCACCCACCACTTTAATCATATCTTAGATCTTGTTCTGACTTATGGTATGGAAACTGAAGACTTAACAGTATTCCCTGAAAACTCCCTTCTGTCTGATCATTTCTTAATAACATTTACATTTACTCTGATGGACTACCCAGCAGTGGGGAATAAGTTTCATTACACTAGAAGTCTTTCAGAAAGCGCTGTAACTAGGTTTAAGGATATGATTCCTTCTTTATGTTCTCTAATGCCATATACCAACACAGTGCAGAGTAGCTACCTAAACTCTGTAAGTGAGATAGAGTATCTCGTCAATAGTTTTACATAGACCTTTAAATCAGAAGTGCCTGACTCCGTGGTATAACTCACAAACTCGCAGCTTAAAGCAGATAACCCCTAAGTTGGAGAGGAAATGGCGTCTCACTAATTTAGAAGATCTTCACTTAGCCTGGAAAAAGAGTCTGTTGCTCTATAAAAAAGCCCTCTGTAAAGCTAGGACATCTTACTACTCATCACTAATTGAAGAAAATAAGAACCCCAGGTTTCTTTTCAGCACTGTAGCCAGGCTGACAAAGAGTCAGAGCTCTACTGAGCCGAATATTCCTTTAACTTTAACTAGTAATGACTTCATGACTTTCTTTGCTAATAAAATTTTAACTATTAGAGAAAAAATTACTCATAACCATCCCAAAGACGTATCGTTCTCTTTGGCTGCTTTCAGTGATGCCGGTATTTGGTTAGACTCTTTCTCTCAGATTGTTCTGTCTGAGTTATTTTCATTAGTTACTTCATCCAAACCATCAACATGTCTATTAGACCCCATTCCTACCAGGCTGCTCAAGGAAGCCCTACCATTATTTAATGCTTCGATCTTAAATATGATCAATCTATCTTTATTAGTTGGCTATGTACCACAGGCTTTTAAGGTGGCAGTAATTAGACCATTACTTAAAAAGCCATCACTTGACCCAGCTATCTTAGCTAATTATAGGCCAATCTCCAACCTTCCTTTTCTCTCAAAAATTCTTGAAAGGGTAGTTGTAAAACAGCTAACTGATCATCTGCAGAGGAATGGTCTATTTGAAGAGTTTCAGTCAGGTTTTAGAATTCATCATAGTACAGAAACAGCATTAGTGAAGGTTACAAATGATCTTCTTATGGCCTCAGACAGTGGACTCATCTCTGTGCTTGTTCTGTTAGACCTCAGTGCTGCTTTTGATACTGTTGACCATAAAATTTTATTACAGAGATTGGAGCATGCCATAGGTATTAAAGGCACTGTGCTGCGGTGGTTTGAATCATATTTATCTAATAGATTACAATTTGTTCATGTAAATGGGGAATCTTCTTCACAGACTAAGGTTAATTATGGAGTTCCACAAGGTTCTGTGCTAGGACCAATTTTATTCACTTTATATATATTATTATTATATATATACATGCTTCCCTTAGGCAGTATTATTAGACGCATTGCTTAAATTTTCATTGTTACGCAGATGATACCCAGCTTTATCTATCCATGAAGCCAGAGGACACACACCAATTAGCTAAACTGCAGGATTGTCTTACAGACATAAAGACATGGATGACCTCTAATTTCCTGCTTTTAAACTCAGGTAAAACTGAAGTTATTGTACTTGGCCCCACAAATCTTAGAAACATGGTGTCTAACCAGATCCTTACTCTGGATGGCATTACCCTGACCTCTAGTAATACTGTGAGAAATCTTGGAGTCATTTTTGATCAGGATATGTAATTCAATGTGCATATTAAACAAATATGTAGGACTGCTTTTTTGCATTTATGCAATATCTCTAAAATTAGAAAGGTCTTGTCTCAGAGTGATGCTGAAAAACTAATTCATGCATTTATTTCCTCTAGGCTGGACTACTGTAATTCATTATTATCAGGTTGTCCTAAAAGTTCCCTGAAAAGCCTTCAGTTAATTCAAAATGCTGCAGCTAGAGTACTAACGGGGACTAGAAGGAGAGAGCATATCTCACCCATATTGGCCTCTCTTCATTGGCTTCCTGATAATTCTAGAATAGAATTTAAAATTCTTCTTCTTACTTATAAGGTTTTGAATAATCAGGTCCCATCTTATCTTAGGGACCTCATAGTACCATATCACCCCAATAGAGCGCTTCGCTCTCAGACTGCAGGCTTACTTGTAGTTCCTAGGGTTTGTAAGAGTAGAAAGGGAGGCAGAGCCTTCAGCTTTCAGGCTCCTCTCCTGTGGAACCAGCTCCCAATTCAGATCAGGGAGACAGACACCCTCTCTACTTTTAAGATTAGGCTTAAAACTTTCCTTTTTGCTAAAGCTTATAGTTAGGGCTGGATCAGGTGACCCTGAACCATCCCTTAGTTATGCTGCTATAGACTTAGACTGCTGGGGGGTTCCCATGATGCACTGAGTGTTTCTTTCTCTTTTTGCTCTGTATGCACCACTCTGCATTTAATCATTAGTGATTGATCTCTGCTCCCCTCCACAGCATGTCTTTTTCCTGGTTCTCTCCCTCAGCCCCAACCAGTCCCAGCAGAAGACTGCCCCTCCCTCAGCCTGGTTCTGCTGGAGGTTTCTTCCTGTTAAAAGGGAGTTTTTCCCTCCCACTGTCGCCAAGTGCTTGCTCACAGGGGGTCGTTTTGACCGTTGGGGTTTTTACGTAATTATTGTATGGCCTTGCCTTACAATATGAAGTGCCTTGGGGCAACTGTTTGTTGTGATTTGGCGCTATATAAATAAAATTGATTGATTGATTGAGATGACAAGGTAAAACATCTTAAATCATTCTAAAGTCAGTTTTAAGCAGAAACGAGGCCGTTTTAAGCAGAAACAGGGTGATATTCTGTGACGGTTTGAAATGACAGACGCGCAGTGAACGCAACAGCTAGCAGCCCCTGTAGCTGCGGCGCTCTGATAGTTTCCTCTGTCTTTTATGATGAAATAATGCTGAATTTATGTGGAAATGACTGTTGTACAAATGCTTCAGATATCTGTCAATGAGATAGATGATGACTGGAGTGCAGTTTTCAGCAGCAACGAAGTGATAATCGATGAACCACAGCTAATGACGCATGCGCAGTGAAGGCAGGGTGGACCAATTTTTATGGGGGTTGTTCGGTCTGGGACACCGGCACCAACCGTCTTATAACGGTACTTTGATACTACCATGATCTAATATAGACCCCTAATTTACAGTGTACTACAGCAAAAACAGACAACACAAGCACACTGACACAATATTCTGTCATAATTGCTGGATATAAACAGGTTTCTAATTGGGATCAACCATGTTTCCTAAAATCTGCAAGGCTATAATTTGTGGTGGGATGTCTGGAGCCAAAGTATCATTTGACCCCAGTTGTGAAAGGAAGGTACACAGATCTGAAAAGCCACCCGCAGCAAAATGTGATTTTATCAGGTAGCCTGATGCCAGTGAGTCATCTCAGTCAAACTGTGCAGTCCCTGTGAAGTGATGCCAGCGACTACCACCACCACCAGTCTGACTGAAACTCTGTGGGAGGGCGCGCGCGCGCATGCGTGTATACAGCCATGCACATGCTGAAGAGTTGCAAAAATAAGTTGACTGCAAAGATCAGAAAAATAGACCCCCCCCCCCCTCCCACCATATCCCACCCTAACTACACACAAACCAGACCACCTGCAGTTCAACACAGAGCACCCGACTGCTGTGCTGTACCTTACTAACACACAAACCAAACTGCACACGTGCCATTCATTAGCAGTGTTCAAAGACCCAAGAAAAGGGAACCACTATGACGAACTGCCATTAACAGCAACACGCAAAGATGAAAAACTGAGTGTGCCTCATACACTACCGCTACACTGCCGCTCAGATCCAAAGAAAACTCTTCAGCTGCTGATGACGAATACAAGCAGCCTCCATTAGAAGCTAACAGAAGAGTTAGTCAGATATTCAGTGTGTGGTCCTTTCAGCAAGTATCAGGCTTTTCAAACTGATGCGGCTTTTGTCATAAAGTAACACCAATGGAAATAAACTGCTTCAGGCTTAATGCAGTAACATAAAAAAGGTGGCAAAATTAAAAAGCCACACAAGTGACTATGTGGAGCCCTGATATACATATACATATATATATATATATATATATATATATATATATATATATATATATATATATATATACATACACACACACATATACATATACACACAGACACACACACGAGGTCTGTTAGAAAGGTATCGGACCTTTTTATTTTTTTCAAAAACCTGATGGATTTGAATCACGTGTGTTCACATGAGCAAACCTTGAACCTTCATGCGCATGCGTTAATTTTTTCACGCCTGTCGATTGAGTCATTTGCTTGTAAGCAGCCTTTGTGTGAGGATGGGTGTAGTCTCTTGGCATTTTTTCATTCCAAGGAAAAAGACGGAACGACTGGAGCAGCGCCGCATCAAATTTTGCCAGAAACTGGGCGACAGCCAGGTGGAAACCATTCGGATTATTCAGATGGCTTTCGGTGACGATCCTATGGGCATCACAGATTAAGGAGCGGTACAACCAGTTTAAAGACGTCCGTACAATGGTGGAGAGCGTGCCGCGCTACGGTCGGCCATCAACATGCTGAAACGACCAGATCATTTCCAAAGTGAACGCTGTGGTGATGTGGGACCGTCGTGTGACTATCCGAGAAATTGCTGAAGAGGTGGACATCAGCACTTTTTCTGCACATTCCACTGTGAAAGAAGATTTGGCCATGAAAAGAGTTGCAGCGAAATTCATGCCGATGGCTTCGGCACGAAGCTGATGGCGGAGCAAAAGCGCCTTTGTGTTGAAGTCTCACAGGACATGTTGTGACATGCCCACCTCTTCCACCATTCGGAAGATTCAGACGGCTTTCGGTGGCTTTTCAGTAGTGTGACTATCCGAGAAATTGTGGAAGAGGTGAGCATGTCACAGCATGTCCTGTGAGACTTCAACACAAACGCGCTTTTGGAAATGATCTGGTCATTTCAGCATGTTGATGGCCGCCCCAGAGCGCGGCTCACTCTCCACCATTGTGCAGACGTCTTTAAACCGGTTGTACCGCTCCTTAATCTGTGTGATGCCCATAGGATCGTCACCAAAAGCCGTCTGAATAATCCGAATGGTTTCCACCTGGCTGTCACCCACTTTCTGGCCAAATTTGATGCGGCGCTGCTCCAGTCGTTCCGTCTTTTGCCTTGGAATGAAAAAACGCAGAGAGATTACACCCATCCTCACACAAAGGCTGCTTACAAGCAAATGACGCAATCGACAGGCGTGAAAAAATTCACGCATGCGCACGAAGGTTCAAGGTTGGCTCATGCAAGCACACGTGATTCAAATCCATCAGGTTTTTGAAAAAATAAAAAGGTCCGATACTTTTCTAACAGACCTCATATATATATATATATATATATATACACACACACTCAACAAAAATATAAACGCAACACTTTTGGTTTTGCTCCCATTTTGTATGAGATGAACTCAAAGATCTAAAACTTTTTCCACATACACAATATCACCATTTCCCTCAAATATTGTTCACAAACCAGTCTAAATCTGTGATAGTGAGCATTTCTCCTTTGCTGAGATAATCCATCCCACCTCACAGGTGTGCCATATCAAGATGCTGATTAGACACCATGATTAGTGCACAGGTGTGCCTTAGACTGTCCACAATAAAAGGCCACTCTGAAAGGTGCAGTTTTGTTTTATTGGGGGGGGATACCAGTCAGTATCTGGTGTGACCACCATTTGCCTCATGCAGTGCAACACATCTCCTTCACACAGAGTTGATCAGGTTGTCAATTGTGGCCTGTGGAATGTTGGTCCACTCCTCTTCAATGGCTGTGCGAAGTTGCTGGATATTGGCAGGAACTGGTACACGCTGTCATATACGCCGGTCCAGAGCATCCCAAACATGCTCAATGGGTGACATGTCAGGTGAGTATGCCGGCCATGCAAGAACTGGGACAGTTTCAGCTTCCAAGAACTGTGTACAGATCCTTGCAACATGGGGCCGTGCATTATCCTGCTGCAACATGAGGTGATGTTCTTGGATGTATGGCACAACAATGGGCCTCAGGAACTCGTCACGGTATCTCTGTGCATTCAAAATGCCATCAATAAAATGCACGTGTGTTCTTCGTCCATAACAGACGCCTGCCCATACCCTAACCCCACCGCCACCATGGGCCACTCGATCCACAACATTGACATCAGAAAACCGCTCACCCACACGACGCCACACACGCTGTCTGCCATCTGGCCTGAACAGTGTGAACTGGGATTCATCCGTGAAGAGAACACCTCTCCAACGTGCAAAACGCCAGCGAATGTGAGCATTTGCCCACTCAAGTCGGTTACGACGACGAACTGGAGTCAGGTCGAGACCCCGATGAGGACGCCGAGCATGCAGATGAGCTTCCCTGAGACGGTTTCTGACAGTTTGTGCAGAAATTCTTTGGTTATGCAAACCGATTGTTTCAGCAGCTGTCCGAGTGGCTGGTCTCAGACGATTTTGGAGGTGAACATGCTGGATGTGGAGGTCCTGGGCTGGTGTGGTTACACGTGGTCTGCGGTTGTGAGGCTGGTTAGATGCACTGCCAAATTCTCTGAAACGCCTTTGGAGATGGCTTATGGTAGAGAAATGAACATTCAATACACGAGCAACAGCTCTGGTTGACATTCCTGCTGTCAACATGCCAATTGCACACTCCCTCAAATCTTGCGACATCTGTGGCATTGTGCTGTGTGATAAAACTGCACCTTTCAGAGTGGCCTTTTATTGTGGGCAGTCTAAGGCACACCTGTGCACTAATCATGGTGTCTAATCAGCATCTTGATATGGCACACCTGTGAGGTGGGATGGATTATCTCAGCAAAGGAGAAGAGCTCACTATCACAGATTTAGACTGGTGTGTGAACAATATTTGAGGGAAATGGTGATATTGTGTATGTGGAAAAAGTTTTAGATCTTTGAGTTCATCTCATACAAAATGGGAGCAAAACCAAAAGTGTTGCGTTTATATTTTTGTTGAGTGTATATATATACGAGGTCTGTCCGTAAAGTATAGGTCCTTTTTATTTTTTTCAAAAACTATGGATTTCATTCATATGTTTTTACGTCAGACATGCTTGAACCCTCGTACGCATGCGTGAGTTTTTCCACGCCTGTCGGTGACATCATTCGCCTGTGAGCACTCCTTGTGGGAGGAGTCGTCCAGCCCCTCGTCGGAATTCCTTTGTCTGAGAAGTTGCTGAGAGACTGGCGCTTTGTTTGATCAAAATTTTTTCTAAACCTGTGAGACACATCGAAGTGGACATGGTTCGAAAAATGAAGCTGGTCTTCAGTGAAAATTTTAACAGCTGATGAGAGATTTTGAGGTGATTCTGTCGCTTTAAGGACTTTTCACGGTGCGAGACGTCGCGCAGCGCTCTCAGGCGGCGTCATCAGCCTGTTTCAAGCTTAAAACCTCCACATTTCAGACTCTGTTGATCCAGGACGTCGTGAGAGAACAGAGAAGTTTCAGAAGAAGTCGGTTTCAGCATTTTAGCCGGATATTCCACTGTTAAAGGAGATTTTTTTAATGAAAGGAGTGGGGGCGGATTGCAGCGTCGGCTAGCAGCCGCCGCGACGCTCCGCCACAGGAAAAACACCTCTGTTGGAAGCCTTGAGGACAAGTTGGAACATCTACAGCTGATAAACAATTTCTCATATAGTCACTCCACTGAAAGCCATCAAAAGCCAACTGGATTTTAACAAATGGTTATCAACACGGAGGTGTTTTTCCTGTGCCGCCATCCGCACGTCTTTCATTAAAAAAATCTCCTTTAACAGTGGAATATCCGGATAAAATGCTGAAACCGACTTCTTCTGAAACTTCTCTGTTCTCTCACGACGTCCTGGATCAATAGAGCCTGAAATGTGGAGGTTTTAAGCTTGAAACAGGCTGATGACGCTGCCTGAGAGCGCTGAGCGACGTCTCGCACCGTGAAAAGTCCTTAAAGCGACAGAATCACCTCAAAATCTCTCATCAGCTGTCAAAATTTTCACTGAAAACCAGCTTAATTTTTCGAACCATGTCCACTGCGATGTGTCTCACAGGTTTAGAAAAAATTTTGATCAAACAAAGCGCCAGTCTCTCAGCAACTTCTCAGACAAAGGAATTGCGAAGAGGGGCTGGACGACTCCTCCCACAAGGAGTGCTCACAGGCGAATGACGTCACCGACAGGCATGGAAAAACTCACGCATGCGCACGAGGGTGCAAGCATGTCTGACGTAAAAACATATGAATGAAATCCATATAGTTTGTGAAAAAAATAAAAAGGACCTATACTTTACGGACAGCCCTCGTATATATATATATACATACATATATATATATATATATGTATGTATATATATATACATACATATATATATACATACATATATGTATATATATATACATATATATATATACATACATATATATATATACATACATATATATATATATATATATATATATATATATATATACATACATATATACATATACATACATATATATATATACATACATATATATATATATATATATATATATACATACATATATACATATACATACATATATACATATACATACATATATATATATACATACATATATATATATATATATATATATATATATATATATATATACATACATATATACATATACATACATATATATATATATATACATACATATATACATATACATACATATATATATATATATATATATATATATATATATATATACACACACACACACACACACACACACACACGCTTGGCCCCAGCTCGGGGTTCAGGTCCTGATTTTGGCACTAAGTCCTTTATAGTTTTATATAGTTTTGTTTTCATTTGTTTATTCTTTCTCTTGTAAATCTCAGTTTGGTTCTGTTTAATGATTTGCTTTCTAGGTAGTCACTGGTTCCATTCTTTATCTTATTTTGTTTAGCATTTATTTATTCTATAGTTGGTTTTTGTATTTGTTCTGTCATGGTCCTTTAGGTTTCTTTAGTTTTGTTTTGTTTATCACATTTACTGTATATGCTCGGTCACAGGTTTTTGTTATTAAGGTTTTTGTTATTATTTATCTTTGATGTTGCTTATCAGTTTACAATCCATTTGTTGTTTATTGTATTATTCAGTTGTCACCTGTTTTATCTTTGGTTCATTCCATAGTTTGTTTCTGCTATTTTTATTGGACCAGTTCCATTCCAGTATTAATCATTAGTTTCCTGGTTTTCCTCGTTTTGATGTGTTACAGTAGTTCTTAGGTTTGCCCCTTTTTGTTTTGCTCACATTCATTTTTGAACACATCATGTTTCTCACAGTTTTTCTGTCACTCACTTCTCTTGTTTTGCACCACTTTGTTTTGCCCTCTTGCACTCTTCTGCCTTTCTTCTCTCTTCTTTGTTCACTTCACCACACCCCTTTCCAGAACTTTCCACACACCTGCTCCACATTAACCTGATTAGTTTGCTCCTCTTTAAAACCCTCACTGTTCCACAACTCGCTGCCTAATTATTGACTCTGTTCACTTTCTCACCTTTTGTTCTGGTCCTGTTTGCTCTTCTGTGTTTTTTGACCTTGCTTGTGTACTCCGACCTCCGCTTCGCCGTTGCCCTGTACTCAGCCTGTTTTTTGACTCTGCCTCTGTTTTGCCTGTATTACTCCTCGACGCCGGTTGTATGAACTTTGCTCTTTTCTGGACCCTGACCCAGCCTGCATCATGTCTGATACCTCTGCCAGTAAGTTTGACTACCCGTGTATCGAATCCTATGTCTGGTCTTCTGATAAATCTTTTTATCAATCTAAGCCAACCATGCCTGTGAGTCTGCATTGGTCTCCTCCTGCTTCATGTGTCAAGCCATCACCAGTCCTGACACACACACACACACACACACACACACACACACACACACACACACACACACACACACACACACACACACACACACACACACACACACACACACACAGAGATGACAAACCTATTAGCCTCCCTATGAAATATAACATTTTCTTGAAAAATTTTCCCCAAGTGCTTTTGTAATAGAGCAAGGAATTTTCAACATAACTTTTCTAAGTATCCTAGTTCTATTTTGGATGCTTTGGGCTGAAACACGTTTATGCAGTAGACATGGTTCAATACCAATAAAGTTTTAAAAAAATATGAGCGGAAACTTGAGAGAGCAGTTCTTCACGTTATACTGCCAAATCCTGTATCAACCTCCACTCAACGTGGTCAATCCAGTGCTTCCTTCTCTGAACCTGCACAGACAGGTCCTGGAGAGCGTGATCCACTTTCCATACCTGAGCAGCCATGTGTCATTAAACACCAACATCAATGATGAAATTCAGCACTGACATGAGTGTGGAGGAACTGTCTTCAGCCAGTTTCACACCCACATCGTCAACAACAGATCTCCTGTACAGATCAGAAACCTGGACCGCCTACCACTGCCACCTGAAGACCCTCAAGTGATTCCACCAATGCTGCCTGTGGAGTATCCTCTGCATCAGGTGGGAAGACTAGCCTATCAAAATCAGTCTCATGGCAGAAGCCAAGCTCCAGAACATCAAGTGAGTCATCATCAAGAACCAACTTCTTTGGGTGGGTCACGTCGTTTGGATGGATAACTGCCAACTTCCCAAGCAGAACTTCTACTCCAGCTAAGCAAAGGAAAATGGTCCAGAGGAGGGCAGAAGAAATGCTACAAGGACCTCCTGAAGCACAACCTCAAGAGCTGCTCCATTGATTGGAAGACCTGGGAAGAACAAGCAAGGGACAGAGCCAGCTGGTGAACAAAGACCGTAATATGCGAGACTGCAGCTTTTGTTTCAATGCTTGATGCGAGAAATATGTTTTCTTATCTCAAAAACGTGATGTGATTGACAAAAGTAACACTAGATTCAGATTCAGTGCCCGCAAATTACACAAAATCTGTTGAAAAACTAAAAAAAAAAAAAAAAGAAAAAAAAATTGTGCTGACCAGTATAATAAGTGTGTATATGATAACAAGAACCTAAACAATTTATAAATTCATTAAGACAATAAAATACATAAACAAAATTACATAATAAACAGGAAATAAAAGGACTGAGTTTTCCAAAAATTGTTGAGGTCTAACATTCTTAAAATATTGTGGACTAACACACAATTCCAATAAAATGTGCAAATAAAATAAAATGTGCAATAAAAAAATGTGTGCAAAGAGAGACAAAGTTGTACATGAGGTACATGAGTTAGTGAGGTTTTTTCGGCAGGTTAAATTGATCATCAGTGTGATGGTCTGTGGAAAGAAACTGTTCCTGTGTCTGGTTGTTTTGATGTACAGAGCTCTGTAACGTCAACCAGAGGGGAGGAGTTTAAACAGTGTGTGTCCAGGGTGTGAGGGGTCTGCAGAGATGTTACAAGCTTGCTTCCTGGTCCTGGATCAGTATAAGTCCTGGATGGAGGGCAGGTTTGCTCCGATGGTTTTTTTCTGCAGACCTGACAGTTCGTTGAAGTCTGTGCCTGTCATGTTTGGAGGCAGAAGGAAACCAAACAGCGATGGGGATGCAAAGGACAGACTGGATGATTGATGTATAAAAGATGATGAGCAGTTCCCGGGGCAGGTTGAACTTCCTGAGCTGTCTGAGGAAGTACATCCTCTGTTGAGCCTTTTTCCTGATGGAGTCTATATATATATATATATATATATATATATATATATATAAAATCTTATTGTGAAGGCCTTGCCGCAGGCGATCTGCCCTGTGTAAGCATGATCCCATCAGATCTCAGAAGCTAAGCAGTGCGGGACCTGGTTAGTACTTGGATGGGAGACCTCTTTGGAACACCAGCGGCTGTGTGTGTTTCTCCAGGTAATACCGGAGTTGCGTCAGGAAGGGCATCCGGCGTAAAACTTGTGCCAAATAACAATGCGGATCTGATTGTATCCGCTGTGGCGACCCGGAACACAAAACGGGATCAGCCGAATGGACAACAACATTGTGAAGTCCTTGCCAATATCCAACCCTGAATGCATGGGGATGCTGTTGCAATCCTAAGTAAACCTATTGGGTTACCAATAATTGGGCCAGAACACTAAAGAACACAGCCAGACCTGAGATTACAGTGACCACGTGATGCATGTGCCTGTGTGTCTCCCCTCTTATTCAGTGTAATTGGGGACAGGACCCCAAACTCACTCACTGTGAGTGACAATGCAGTTTTTGTAAATGCAGTGGGCTGCATGAAAAGTTGTAAAATAAATAAATCTACCTCAATATCACTGTGGGGTTGCTGTATGTGATGGAGTTGTACATTCCAGGCCTGAGGCAAGGGCGTGTGGTGCATCTGAAATCCCCACAGGCTGAAAGGTCAGCAGAAACCTACAGAGGCAACTGCTGGAAGGTTTCCTCATCAAAACTCACCACTCCCATTATTTATTTATATATTTGTTTGCATAATTGGAGCACCACTCTATTATGCTCCGCTTACTACATGTGGGCCCAAGTCTGCTTTAAGGAAAACTTTAACTAACAATAGTAGCAACAGTAGCACGACTACCACAGCAACTCTGCACATTTTGCTTACTGCAGGCTGCAGCAGGGAAGCGGAGCATGACAACTTTGCTTGTTTCCGTTTGTGAGGCAAGACAAAAAGTCACCTAAAAACGGGGTGAAATGCTATGACATTATATATATATATATATATATATATATATATATATATATATGTGTGTGTGTGTATATATACACACACACACACACACAGAACAAAAATATAAATGCAACACGTTTGTTTTTGTTTTCATTTTTCTTGAGCTGAACTCAAAGACCAAAAACATTTTCTATATATACGAAAGACCCATTTCTCACAAATACTGTTCACAAACCTGTCTGTTAGTGAACACTTCTCCT